>NW_026539128.1:0-18000 GCF_027791375.1 Indicator indicator | reverse complement strand
CAAGCATCTATTAAATACTGGATTTTCAGCTTTGACAGTTATGAAGGGCAGTTTCTGGATTGCCAGAACATCAGAGTGCCCTAGTCATGACTCCCATGCCAAAACTGCATTTTTTCACAATGCATCGTGATACGTTTTTCTGTGCTCTTCAGACCTCTCTTGAGTTCCCAGTATCCTGAGATGTCACAGTAGGGCCAGGTTGGAACTTCTGGTTGTGTCAGAAAAAATTTCTCATCACATGCTCTGTATTCGTCTTAGGTTTATGCAATTGTGTGCACAAAAACTCAATCCACATGCAGTGTCATCAGTATATGTGCTAATCAGTATCTGAAGGATAGCCTGCTAAGTGTTACAAATGCTTTCCTCTCTATTTGTATAGCTACTGCACGCAAGAGTGCTAGCAATAGGGTGTTTATTTTGAAACTGTGGAGAAAATAATAATGAAACACATTTCTTTTGTAGTGGATCAAAATCTTTAAGCATGCTGTTGTGGGATGTATCATTTCACTCTTGTGGTTTTTTGGCCTTACTCTTTGTGGACCACTGAAGTAACTATACGTTTACTTCAAAGAGTGTTTTATCCTTTTAAGCTAATTTTTGTGGTCTTTCCCTACCTTGCTCCTTTGCTTTTTGTTTTGTGTCCGTTAGCCCGTAATGCCAAACTCTTACTTAGTTTTTGAAATTTTAGATGATCTTTATGCATTTTCCTGTGAACTCTGTCCTTGGCAAAAGCTTCATCCTAGTTTTCTGTAGAACTTGTAATTTTCTTTATTTATTTTTTGACAAGACACTAGTGAAATTCTTGATAGTGCTTAAACTACGGATGTGAGTGATACAAGATCACTGACTGTTGTACTGACTGTGGTTTTCATCATTTCCTTACTCACCTTAATGTAACCTCAACTGTGTGAAGACTATGACTTGGCAGGTAGCGATAGCTGCTTGTAAATACTGTGACAGTGCTGATGTACTGTCAGAAATCAGGGTTAACGTATTTGAAAGCATCTTTCATTAGAGAGAGAAAGGTAAAACCTTACATGGTATGTTTCATGAACTTGAAGTTATATCCCCTACACAGGAGAAGGCCTACCAGAGAATAATGGCATTTCTTAATATGTTGGTGCCTTCCTGGCTGCTGGTGGTCTTCTCAAAAAAAAGCAGTAACATGGGTGATGCTAGTGGACATCCATTGCAGATACCTGAGAAGTTTTTCTGTTTGTAGGTGGAAAGAACCTTGAGAATTATTTTTGACCTTCAGCTTGCTTTCTAACAGGAATTTAGGTTCAAGCTGTGAAAAGCACATGTGTGTGTAGTGGTCCTGGCCTTCAGGCACTGAAGTCCTGCAGTAGTCTCCTGATCCTTGCCTAGCCTCTTCAATGTCTGTAGCTTTTCACATACTTTGTTTTTTCTGCCAAAATGTTAAGTACTTTAATGTCTACATAAGTCTATATATGTGCTGAATACTTGGGCCCAGTCTTTCACTTAATCAGAGCTCTGTACTTGAGATACCCTTTATCTGATACGCAAAATGTTCTCTATCTGTGCCTGATCATCCCTAAATGGAATGAGCTTATCCCAGCACTCAGCAGTCTTTGCCACTTTCACTCAGAAACAATAATAACTGGTGAAAGATACTTTGTGATGTCATATACCTGAGACTAGAGTATTTGTTGTGTAAGAGAAAGTGGCTTTGGTGCCACCCCAGGCTGGGAATTTTGAAATATCTGCCTTATACCCTAATTACTTTTAGGCTGGCCATAGAGTGAATAGCACAGTCATCTGCTCTGTTACTTCTATGCCTGCCCCCCTCAAACTGAGATGCTTGGGGCATCGTAAAGCTCTTCATCTACAAAACATTTCATTTTCTCCAGCCAACCACCCAAAGCATAGACACAGACTTTCAGAGAGGTTCTTTGTCAATCTGTATTTTAGTGGTCTGGGCTTGGCAGTTAAGCCGCATATCTAAGCAAAAACAAGGAGGCAGTAACCCTGTCCTCTTAAGTGTTTCAGCTTTATGAGATAAACTGTAGCAGACTTTCTAAAGCTTGAATGTGATAGCTGTATTTGTCTTCTGAGTATGAATTTTAATAGCATTTTTTAGCTCTGCAATTCAGTGTCTTCCCAAGCTGAAGGATACCAAAGTTGCAGCATCTTAAGTCAGGGTGGTAAAAGCTCTTGGACCTGGGATTTCATTGCTGACTCCATCCCTTCCCCACAGAAGCACTGCAGAGCTCTCCTGTATCAGAGCCATGGCACAGCAGTCTAGCATTTACCTCCCCCGAGATGACATTCTGCAGCTTGTCCACTAGATCTTGTTTATAGCTCCTTGATGGTAAAAAAATACTAAATCATCAGTCTTAAGAAGCTGTACATTCTGGCGGGTAGAAACACCCCATGAAGAAGCTGAAGTTTGTAAAATTCAGGTTTCTGGCTTGTTACAGTGGTGATTTGCCCTGAGTTATCTGGTAAATCTGAAAACCAGAAATAGATACAAGATTACATTGTCAAGGTCACTTTTTAAATTATTGTTTTTTCTAACTGAACTAAAATAGGCAGGAAGAAGAGAGGTTGGGGACTTGATTTCCTGTATTTTTTTACGTTAATCTGTTACAGCACATTAAAATATTTGTGATTTTTTTTGTTGTTTTTTTTTTTTTACAGACAAGAGGTGCTGCATTTTTCATAATAGCTGTCATCTGCTTACTACTTTTTGATAATGATGACCTCATGGCTAAAATAGCAGAACATCGTATCCTTTTCTTGTGTGTAAGAGCAAGGACCTATTACTAGGAGAGGAGAGAGAATGTGAAGTTTTATGCACTGAGTTAAATATGCTTGCATTTTTCTTCACAGGAATCTTACCTTCTGAGACCATTATAGCCTGAGATTTTAGTTTTACATCTAAATATTGAATGCCACATGAATGGCATTGCTTACTCTGATAACTTAGAATGCAGCTAGAGATTTTAAGTTCTAGTTAAAAGTTCCTGCCCATCTGCACATATCAGACCACTTCAGCCTAGAAAGGCTAGAAGCCTTTCTAGTCAGTTCTCCTGGTTTTTGTAAGTTCTAGACATAATGGCTGTAGCCGAAGTGTGTACAGGAAATAGTTGAGTCTGGCTGGCAGTCGTTTGTGTATATCCAGAAAGATTCATGGGGTCTTAAAATCATAGAATGGTTTGGGTTGGAAGATCTTTGTCGTCCACCTTCCCTGCAGTGAGAAGGGACATCCTCAACTAGATCAGGTTGCTCAGAGACCCATACAACTGACCTTGAACGTGTCCAGGGATGGGGCGTCTACCACCTCTCTGGGCAACCTATTCCAGTGTTTTACCACCCTCACTGTAAAAAAATTTCTTCCTTATATCTAGTCTGAATCTACCCTGGTTTAGTTCAAAACCATCACCCCTTTTCCTGTTGTTACAGGTGCTGTGAAAAAAAAAATATCCCCATTTTTCTTACAGGCCACCTTTAAGTACTGAAAGGCCAGAGTAAGGTCTCCCCAGAGCTGTGTTTTCTTCAAGCTGAATAACCCCAAACTTAGCCTTCATAGGAATGGTGCTCCATCCCTCCAGTCATTTTTGTGGCCCTCCTCTGGACCTGGTCCAACAGATCCATGTCCTTCCTATACTGAGGAGTCCCGAGCTGACACAGTACTCCAAGTAGGGTCTCAACAGAGCAGAGTAGAGTGGCAAAATCACCTCTCTCAACCTGCTGGCCACAATTGTTTTGATGCAGTACAGGATAGAGTTGGCTTTCTGGGCTGTGAGCACACATTGCCAGCCCATGTCTGGCTCCTCATCTACCAGTACACCCAAGTCCTTCTCTACAGGGCTGCTTTCAATCACATCATCCCCCAGCCTAAATTGATACCAGGGATTGTCCTGACCCAGGTGCAGGACCTTGTACTTGACCATGTTGAAACCTGTTGAACCTGTATGAGGTTCATACAGGCACATCTCAAGCTTTGTCCTGGTCCCTCTGGATCACATTGCATTCATCAGGCATGTCAACCACAGCACTTGGTTTGGTGTCATCTGCAAATTTGTTGAGGGTACGCTTAATCCCACTGTCTGTGTCACTGATGAAGTGTTAAACAGCACTGGTCCAAGTAAAGACCCCATCTAGACATTGTTCTGCTGGCCAGTAATCTCTGGATGTGACCATCTACCAGCTGCTTATGCACCAAACAGGCCACCCATCAAATTCATATCTCTCCAACTTGAAGAGAAAGATACTATGGGAGACTGTGTCAAAACTCTTATGGAAGTCCAGGCAGATGACATCCATAGCTCTTCCCTTGGCCACTGATGTAGTGACTCCATCATAGAAGGCCACTAGGTTGGTGAGGCAGGACATGCCCTTGGTGAAGCTATGCTGGCTGTGGTGAATCTGTCCTCCATGTGCCTTAGCATAACTTTTAGGAGGATCTATTCCATAATCTTCTCAAGCACAGCAGTGAGGCTGACAGGATGGTAATTTCAAGAGTTCTTCCTTCTGCCCATTTCAGAGATGAGTGCAGTGCTTTCCTTTTTGCAGTCACCAGGGAGTTCACCTGACTGCCAGGACTTTTCAAAGATGATGGAGAATGACTTAAAGGTTGTTTTGTGCTTTTGCACATGTGGTAATCTCAGTTCATCTGCTATGCTGACAAGTGCATTTAAACTGCAAATGGAAGCTAACATGCTTTCAAAGCCACTGAGTAAAATGGAATGAATTCTGAAGTGAATTTTCAACATGTCGTCTCATCATAATAAAGCATACTGGCAGAAAGTGGTACATCTAAGGACAGGTACTAAAAATGAGCATGGTGAAAGTAAGCATTCTCAAGGAAGGATGAAAACCTGGAATTAGAAGTGCAAATGGTATCTTCAGGAAAAGTGTGAATTAATCTATTGAGCTCTCAGTGAGTAAGTGTATTGATAATGTGCTCTTTAGTGGTTTCCCCCAAACCTATCATTATTTTAATATTTGCTGCATTGTGTTTGTCAATTACTTTTTCTGTATATCTAGAAGCTGGAAAGATTAAGATCAGATTTTATACACCTCATTGTTAAAGTGCTTTTAGTGAAAAGCAATTTTTAATGCTGTTGAAAATATTTTTTTTAAGTCCAGTTTAGAATATTAACGTAAATCCTGTATTGTGACTTCTGTGCAGTATTGAACAGTGACTGTGTGACTGTGCTCTTAAGTTTAAAAATCTCTTTTTTGTTCTCAATATATTTAACTTGATTTCTGTGGAAATATTTTCACCTTTCCTAAATTTAAGGATCTGACAAACCTTAAAGCTTCATTTTTCCATGGTCGTCTGCTACCTCTACCTGTTGTTTGTTTTTTTTGTTGTTTTTTTGTTTGTTTTTTTTTTTTTTTAATTAAAAAAAACCCGGAAGAAACTCTTCCTTAATTTATTTTTTATTTAGCTGAGGGACATCACGACAGTGCTCTTACCCATGTTCTGTATACAATCATTGCTTTCCTGGGTGTTGCAGATCACAAGGTAAGTAACTTGTATTTCAGTAGATTAATACTTACGTAAATTTTGTAGCTAAGAATTTCACCAGCTCAGAACTAGTCCAAGCCTAAACCAAAACCAAAGAACTGAACAGCACTGTGTTTTTTACGTCCTGCTCAAATATGAGCAACAAACTATACAATATTCAGCTTGTGTAGGTGACAAGGACTTTTCTGTAATGCCTAACTAAAAAGTCTTGTTAAAGTTGTTGTCATCAGTGTTGAGGATTTTCGTAATTCTTTGCATATAGGCTCTTTGTTGCTTACTTTTAGGATGTGTATTTTGTTGCTGCTTCTTCATCTTTCCCTAGTCTTACCTTTACATTAGGCACTTGTATTTAAAGACAGATTCTGATACTTCTCAGTTTTATAGTCCCATTATAACTGGTGGCTTGAAAAGCTCATCAAAAACTTAGGGTAGGTGATTGACCTGGCTGATTGAGTTGACAGCATTGAAGACTAAAGTAGGGGAAAAAAACAGAGAGCATCTGAGAAAGTAATATAAACGTAAATGTTCGAGAGACTGTCTAACTGCACAAAGCAAGTGTGATCTAAGGGGAGATGAGATTCTCTGTATATTGTGATTAATTTATAGACGATTCTTAAATAAAATACCGTGAAAAATGTGGTATGGTGCTGTCTGCATTTAGCCTGTATCCACGGCTAAACTACAGCAGTTGCTCTATCACTCAGTTACCCCTCCCCAGCAGAGAAGGAAGATTGGGAAGAGGAGAAGAGAGCCATGGGTTGAAATGAAAATGGATTTTATGAAACAGAACAACTAATACCAATGCCAGTACAACAGAAGCCCATGTACTCAGCCCAGTGAAGCTGGTCACAGATGGTTTGTGACTGCAGTGTAGAGCAGTCACAAATGGGAAGGCAGTCCTTGTGAGCAGAATGATAAGCAAGGCCTTCTAGGCATGCAGAGAAGCAGGAGGAGCTCAAGCCCAAATAGGAGCCCCTGTCCTCGGCAAACTGCCCCCTGTTTATGGTATGGGATACATCTATGAGCCAGCTTGCATCAGCTGACTTGAAATTGCTAATGACCTGCAGACCATGGCTGAGCTATGAATCTGTCCCAGTGAAACCAGGACAGGTGTGATCAAAGGTAAGTGGATGAAAAGGTTGTGAAAGGCTTAGTGGCCATAACACAATAATGCTTCTGTGCTTCATGTATGCTTTCAACCCTTTTTTAATAATAGAAGATGGTAAAACAAGTTCTGTGTAATTTTTCCTTTCCCTTGTATGCCATTGTGATGGTTTGAAACTTTTTAATTTTTTTCCTTGCAAAGTTCAAAACAGAAAAGTGAAAGATTGTAAATAAGTCACAATTGGGTGTAAGAAAGCAAAATAACGATTGTTCTAAACACTTCCATTGGATAGATAGAAATGTTTAAGAACTATTACCCAAAACAAAGTAGGCACTCTGCACATTCTGCGTTCGGCAGTGGGGGCAGTTGCTGGGCTGTCTGGCTGCTGTTTCTTCTTCTCTTCTGGCTGAAGATAACACGTACTGACCTTGGCAGCTAAGTTAACAACTTTCTGATTAACAAACTCTGCTTCTCTGTCCAGGGGGGAAGCTCCTGAGGGAGAGAGAGGCCCCTTTGGGAGGGTCCCCTTGGGGGGAAGCAAAGGGAGATCAGTTGTGCTTTTCTGTTGATTGTATATATTTGTGAATGTTGTGAATTTTGTATATTTGTACATATCCATTGCATTTCATTGTAGATTTTAGACTCTGCTTGTAAATACAGCTTTTCATTTGCTTCCAGACTGAGCTAGCCTGGTTATTGTTGGTGGGGGGGGAATTTCAGCTCACACCTACACACTTTTTATTTTTTGCCGCTCCAACTCGGGGCTCGATTGCTTGTTTGATTTATTTCTGCTCAGATTAGGATCAAAATGAAGCTGTTTTGCATTCTGAGTCATTTTATTTCATCTATTATCGGTGCAATTGTCTACAGATGGGCCATTTCCTGCATCATAGACAAGATTGTGAGATATGTGGCATATAAGTCATTTCTTTGGGTTAAGAACAAGTTACTGAATGTTGGTGAATTCTGTTGTGGTCTTATTGGGCTAAGAAGCTATGGTAACTCAACTATGGATGTGCTAGCAGACACGTTTGAGTTTGTTACTCCTCTTACAACTACAGAGGGTCTTTGGAACCAGTGGTACCCTAGATATCTTGTGCTAGCCTTAATCTTAATTTTGTTGCTTCTTGGAATAATCATATGGCTACTGATAGCACTGTGTCAAGAAAGACATAAGGCTACTTGCTCTTCCAACTCTGCTGTGAATGTGAAAACCAATCCAGTAAATTTGGTGGCCACTGTAAGCAGAAAGCGTAAAGGAGCTGCAGGAGGAGATACAGATGCTGCAGGAGATGGTGCAGATGGAGATGAGGGCCCTTCTACTCAGGGTCCCTCTGTTAAGAAAGATCCTTCTGGTGAGGAAGAGAAGGTTAGCCTTAAAACTCTGGTAGACCTCTTGAGACCCCACATGGATGATGGAGATGTAGGTCAGGATGTAGACCCTTGTGAAGGTTTGAAACTGTCTTTTTAATTTTTCTTTGCAAAGTTCAGAACAGAGAAAGTGAAAGAATGTAAATAAGTCACTGTTGGGTGTAAGAAAGCAAAATAACGATTGTTCTAAACACTTCCATTGGATAGATAGAAATGTTTAAGAACTATTACCCAAAGCAAAGTGGGCACTCTGCACATTCTGCGTTCTGCAGTGGGGGCAGTTGCTGGGCTGTCTGGCTGCTGTTTCTTCTTCTCTTCTGGCTGAAGATAACACGTACTGACCTTGGCAGCTAAGTTAACAACTTTCTGCTTAACTAACTCTGCTTCTCTGTCCAGGGGGGTCTGGGGGGAAGCTCCTGGGAGAGAGAGAGGCCCCTTTGGGAGGGTCCCCTTCGGGGGAAGCAAAGGGAGATCGGTTGTGCTTTTTCTGTTGATTGTATATATTTGTGAATGTTGTGAATTTTGTATATTTGTACATATTCATTACATGTCATTGTAGTTTTTAGACTCTGCTTGTAAATACAGCTTTTCATTTGATTCCAGACTGAGCTAGCCTGGTTATGGTTGGGGGGGGGGGAATTTCAGCTCACACCGACACAACCCTAGTAGATTTGCAACTGCTGGCAGTGCCTCTGAACTCAAGGAAATTCAGCGGAGGATTACAATAGGATTATGGGGACAGCAACCTCAGCATGATGATGATGATGATGATGAGGATGACATACAGTCAGCTAATGCACCCAGACAGGAAATTAGACATGTGAGGAAGGATTACATCAGAGGAAATAATGAGCCAGTCCTGTCTTGGCTAGCCAGGTGTTTTGATATGGGAGCCCCAGCATGGGTGGTAGGCGACAAGTCGGCCTCTCAGTTGGGGATGCTCTCAAAGGATACTGGCATAGACAGGCACCTAGGCAAGTGCATTGGTAAAGTTTCTCTGTGGGCACGCCTCCTACTGGCAGTCTCGCTGAGGTACCCCAGCAGAGATGATTTACCATGGAACCCTAAGCCTTGGACCACAATAGCGGAGGGAATCAAGCGTCTGAGAGAGTTTGCTGTGAGAGAAGTAATGTATGGAGATCATAAGACTCTGAATCCTGATGAAATTCCTGTTGGAACAGGCCTTGCCAAAAAGCTCATTAAGCTTGCTCCTCCTAATTATGATACTATTCTGGCAAGCAGGATTGTGGCAAGAAATTATGGTGGAGCACCTCCTACTGTTGGCCATTTCACTGACCAAATGAGGCAATTGGAGGACAGTCTTGCATGTACTTCTTTGGTTTCAGCCATTGAAACTCTGTCTGGAGAGATAAAGAATTGCATGAAAGAGCTGAAGGAAGAACTTAAAACCTCCATAACCAGCTTGATGAAGGGGGATGATTCTGATTCCTCTTCCTGCAGATGGATACAAGTTTCAGCTGTCAGAAACAGACGTGCTCCAAGAAGGCCATTCCAGAATAGGTCAAACCAAAACAGACAGCAGAAGCAATCACGTGGCAGTATCTGGATAAATCTGCGTGATCAGTTTGGTGAGAACATGAACAGATGGGATGGTCAACCAACTTCTGATCTTTTCAAGAGGTTACGGGAGCTGCAGAGGGGCAGATCCCGAGGTAGCAATACCAGGAGGGTAGCTGTCACTTCCTCAGTTTCCCAGAACAACTCTGATAGCTCCAACAGTGATCCTAATTCTGATGCTGGACGTTGTGCCAGCTGTACATGTGGAGGTAATCCCCACCATTAGGGGTGCCCTGCCTTCCGCCAGGGGGAGGTAAGGGATAATGGAGATAACAGAATCTATTGGGATGTGTACATCCAGTGGCCTGGCACTTCAAAATTTCAGAAGTACAGGGCCTTGGTTGACACAGGAGCTCAGTGCACCATAATACCATCAAATTATCAAGGGGGAGAATCTATAACTATTCAGGGAGTCACTGGTGGATCTCAAGAGTTGTTTAAGATAGAGGTTGATATAAGTTTAACTGGGAAGCAGTGGAAGAAACATACTATTGTAACAGGTCCTAATGCACCTTGTATTTTGGGAATTGATTTTCTGAGAGAAGGGCGTTTTAAAGACCCTAAGGGTTACAAATGGGCTTTTGGAATAGCAACTGTAGAAATTGATGGAGGAAAATTGAAGTTGTCCATTAGACCTGAGCTTTCAGATGAATCTGCAGTTGTGGGACAACATGAGATAGAGGATGTAAAGCTGCCGGTTGCTTCTCAAACTGTGCATCACAGACAATACAGAACCAACCGTGACTCTTTGGTGCCCATTCAAAACTTGATTCGTCAGTTGGAGAGTCAGAAGGTCATCAGCAAAACTCATTCACCTTTCAACAGTCCAATCTGGCCTGTGAGAAAGCAGAATGGAGAGTGGCGTCTGACAGTTGATTTCCGTGCCTTGAATGAAGTAACTCCACCCATGAGTGCAGCTGTACCAGACATGATGGAACTCCAATATGAGCTGGAATCCAAGCAGGCCAAATGGTATGCTACCATAGACATTGCTAATGCTTTCTTCTCTATTCCCATAGCAGAGGAATGCAGGCCTCAGTTTGCTTTCACCTGGAGAGGCATTCAGTACACATTCAATCGTTTGCCCCAGGGGTGGATTCACAGTTCAACCATCTGCCATGCAGTGATCCATGATGCTTTGGAGAAAGGTGGAGCTCCAGAACACATTCAGTTCATCGATGACATCATCGTCTGGGGTGAGACTGCTGAAGAAGTCTTCGAGAAAGGTAACAAAATCATTGACATTCTCTTGCAAGCTGGTTTCGCTATCAAGCGAGACAAGGTGAAAGGACCTGCCAGAGAAATCCAGTTTCTGGGAGTGCGGTGGCAAGATGGTCGCCGTCACATCCCAATGGATGTGATAAACAGAGTCTCCACCATGGCAAATCCCATCAACAAGAAAGAAACTCTGCGTTTCTTAGGCATAGTGGGATTTTGGAGACTGCACATTCCTGGATACAGTCAGATTGTGAAACCTCTATATGATGTGACTCGAAAGAGAAACAGTTTCCAATGGGGTCCTGAGCAACAAGCAGCCTTTGACCAGATCAAGCGAGAGGTAGTCCAAGCGATGGGTCTGGGACCTGTCCGAACTGGTCCAGACATTAAGAACATTCTGTACACAGCCGCGAGTGACAATGGTCCAACCTGGTGCTTATGGCAAAGAGCTCCAGGGGAGACACGAGGACGTCCTCTTGGTTTCTGGGGTCGTGGCTACAGAGGCTCAGAGGCAAACTACACTCCAACAGAGAAAGAGATTTTAGCTGCTTATGAAGGAGTGAAAGCTGCTTCTGAAGTGATTGGAACTGAGTCACAACTTCTTCTAGCTCCTAGATTGCCAGTTCTGAATTGGATGTTCAAAGGCAAAGGTTCTTCACCACATCATGCAACAGATGCTACCTGGTCTAAGTGGATGGCTCTGATAACACAGAGAGCTCGAATGGGAAATCTCGAAAGGCCTGGTTTGGTGGAGGTGATCACAAACTGGCCAGAAGGCACAAGCTGTGCTAAACCTCCAGAGGAGAGAGTAACTCGTGCTGAGGAAGCTCCTCCTTACAGTGATCTGTCTGATGATGAAAAGAGATATGCTTTGTTCACAGACGGTTCCTGTCGTCTTGTTGGGAACAAGCGGAGATGGAAATCTGCAGTGTGGAGTCCAACGCGCAGAGTTGCAGAAGCGAGAGATGGAGAAGGAGAATCCAGTCAATTTGCAGAGGTAAAAGCTGTCCAGCTAGCTCTTAACGTAGCTGAACGTGAGAGATGGCCAAAGCTTTATCTCTACACCGACTCGTGGATGGTAGCCAATGCCTTGTGGGGTTGGCTGAAAGACTGGAAGAAGAATGGCTGGCAGAGGAAAGGAAAGCCAATCTGGGCTGCAGATCTGTGGCAAGACATTGCTGCTCGCATTGAGAGAATCCCAGTGAAAGTGAGACACATCGATGCTCACATTCCTAAGAGCAAAGCTACTGAGGAACAACAACACAACCATCAGGCAGATCTAGCTGCAAGAGTTTCCCAGGTGGACACAAACTCTGATCCTGATCCTGATCTTGACTGGAAACACCGAGGTGAGCTGTTCTTAGCTCGGTGGGCCCATGACTCGTCAGGACATCAAGGCAGAGATGCAACCTACCGATGGGCTCGTGACAGATCCATTGACATTTCCATGGATGCTATCACACAAGTCATCCATGACTGTGACATTTGTGCTGCTATTAAGCAGGCAAAGCGGATCAAGCCCTTGTGGTATGGTGACCGATGGTCCAAGTACAAGTATGGTGAAGCCTGGCAGATTGACTACATCACTCTACCTCGTTCTCCATCTGGTAAGCAGTATGTGCTGACTATGGTAGAGGCAAGCACTGGATGGCTGGAAACTTATCCAGTTCCTCATGCAACTGCACGTAACACCATTCTTGGTCTGGAAAGACAAATCCTGTGGAGACACGGAACTCCAGAGAGGATTGAGTCAGACAATGGAACTCATTTCAAGAACAATCTTGTAAAAAACTGGGCCAAAGAGCACGGCATCGAGTGGATATTCCACATTCCCTACTATGCACCAGCTGCAGGGAAGATCGAACGCTACAACGGTTTGCTGAAAACCACTCTCAAAGCCATGGGGGGTGGATCTTTGAAAAACTGGGAGAAACATTTAGCACAAGCAACCTGGTTGGTGAATAGTAGAGGTTCAGTGAATCGAGCTGGACCTGCCCAATCAGATTTGTTGCGAAAGGAGGAAGGTGATAGAGTTCCTGTTATCAGAGAAAAGAATCTGTTAGGCAAAACTGTTTGGGTATTTTCTCCTTCAGGAGAGGCCAAACCTGTCCGAGGGGTGGTTTCTGCTGAAGGTCCTGGTCACACCTATTGGGTGATGCAAGAAAATGGTGAAATTCAGTGTATTCCACAAAGAAATCTAACTTTGGCTGAGAGAGGTTAAATTCAGAGTGTTGCGCAGATACAGCATCGCGCCCAAGAGGAGAGTCCATGAGATCTACGGTGCACGAACCCTGAGAGCCCTGAGTCACCTGAGAGTCCCTGTTCCTTTCTTCGCTCCATCTGCGAGGAAACAAGCTGTTTGCTGTTTTTCCTGTGATTTGACTCTTTTGAATCATCTACATCTGAGATAGCCGGAATGGACTATGGTCTTTATTCACCTATTGTTGTAGATATTATTTTAGATTAGATAAATGATAGTAGCAGCCAATGGAATTGTTTAGAAGGGGTGGACTGTGATGGTTTGAAACTGTCTTTTTAATTTTTTCCTTGCAAAGTTCAAAACAGAGAAAGTGAAAGAATGTAAATAAGTCACTATTGGGTGTAAGAAAGCAAAATAACGATTGTTCTAAACACTTCCATTGGATAGATAGAAATGTTTAAGAACTATTACCCAAAACAAAGTAGGCACTCTGCACATTCTGCGTTCGGCAGTGGGGGCAGTTGCTGGGCTGTCTGGCTGCTGTTTCTTCTTCTCTTCTGGCTGAAGATAACACGTACTGACCTTGGCAGCTAAGTTAACAACTTTCTGCTTAACTAAACTCTGCTTCTCTGTCCAGGGGGGTCTGGGGGGAAGCTCCTGGGAGAGAGAGGCCCCTTTGGGAGGGTCCCCTTGGGGGGAAGCAAAGGGAGATCGGTTGTGCTTTTTCTGTTGATTGTATATATTTGTGAATGTTGTGAATTTTGTATATTTGTACATATTCATTGCATTTCATTGTAGATTTTAGACTCTGCTTGTAAATACAGCTTTTCATTTGCTTCCAGACTGAGCTAGCCTGGTTATTGTTGGGTGGGGGGGGGGAATTTCAGCTCACACTGACACAGCCATTCACTGCGAATTTGTTGCTGGTTTTGCCAATTAACACTGTTGAGAGTTTTAAATTTCCAACTTGTATTAGGCCATTGAGATTAGTGCTGAGGTATAACTGTGTATAGTAGGACACAGTTAACTGAGTTACAGTTGCGGGAAATATCCTATCTTTTGTTGACAAGGAAAGTGTCACTTTGTTTGGAGTGGGGTATTTGGCTCTTAAGAAATGCTAAAAGGATCCCTCTGTGTTTCCAGGGAGGAGTACTGCTTCTGGTACTGGCATTATGCTGTAAGGTTGGGTTTCACATGGCTTCCCGAAAACTGTCTGTTGATGTAGGTGGAGCAAAACGCCTTCAAGCTTTGTCCCATCTTGTTTCCGTTCTCCTGTTGTGCCCATGGGTCATTGTCCTCTCTCTAACAACAGAGGTAAGATAGCAAGTAGAAAAAGAAATACTTTTTGTTAATGCTTCTGCTTCTGAAGGTAAATTCAAATCTTTCTTTAAAAATATCTTTAGGATTACCGAAGTTACCATCTTTATTTCTATAGTAAGCTCTGTTTTAAAATTTTCCCCTGTATTTTGATGTATAACTGAATGATGCCATAATTTCCTCTTTCATGTGATAACTTTATTTCATTTTTCTAGGTCAGATATTATGCTGGATTCATATGTTATTCTTCATTGAAGAAGAACTAATGACTGTACAAATGCAGAGCCTTTTTATTCCTGAGGAATAGGTTATTGTAATTTAAAGACATACTTGTTATGCCTGCATCCTTAGGGAGAGACCATTGCAAGCATGGCCTTGTGTGTGGCATTGCTTTTAAGCACGTGCAAGGATTTAAAGTAAGGTACTGTAGTGCATATTAGCTGTATGAGGCTTTCTGTGGCCAGACTGTTGGTTTATATGCTAAGCTGAAAATGTGGAAGTATCACAGGGTCACAGAATGGTAGGGGTTGGACAGGACCTCTGAAGGTCATCTAGTCCAACTGCCCTTCTGAAGTGGCTTCTTCTAGATCAGGTTGCACTGGAATGCATCTAGTTGGATTTTGAAAGACTTCAGAGGAGACATCCATAACCTCTGCACAGCCTATTGCAGTGCTCCATCACCCTCAAAGAAGTTTAGGTGGCACTTCCTGTTTTCTAATTTTTGCCCATTGTCCCTTGTCCTGTTACTGGGCACCACTGAAAAGGGCTGGCCCCATCCTCTTGGCACCTGCCCTTCAGATAATTACAAGCATTGATAAAATCTGCTCTCAGTCTTCTTTTCTTTCTGCCCAGATGGCCAAGAAGATCAACAGCATCCTGGACTGTGTCAAAACCAGTGTGCCCAGCAAGAGTAGGGAAGTGCTTGTGCCCCTGTACTCAGCCCTGGTCAGGCCACAGCTTGAGTACTGTGTTCAGTTCTACACAGTAAAAGACACTGAGATCCTGGAGTATATCCAGAGAAGAGCAACGAGGCTGGTGAGGAGTTTGGAGGGCATGTTGTACAAGGAATGACTGAGGGAAGTGGGGTTGTTTAGTCTGGAGAAAAGAAGGCTAAGGGGAGATCTAACTGCTCTCTACAACTACCTGAAAGGAGGTTTGAGTGAGGACAATGTTGGTCTCTTCTCCCAAGTAACAATTGATAGGAAGAGAGGATATGGGCTTAAGTTGTGCCAAGGAAAATTTAGATTGGATGTTAGGAGAAACTTCTTTACTGAGAGAGTGGCAAAGCATTGGAACAGGCTGCACAGGGAAGTGACGGAGTCGCCATCCCTGGAGGTGTTCAAGAAGCATGCAGTTGTGGAGGTAATTCAGGATATAGTTCGGCAGTCATGGTAGTCAGGTTATGGTTTGACTCGATGATCTTAAAAGATCTTTTCAGGTGTTAACCATTCTAGGATTCTCCAGGCTAAACAGTCCAGGTCTCTCAGCCTCTCCCTGTGAGAGAGATGCTCCAGTCCTCTCATCTTTGTAGCCCTACACTACAAGTAGTTTCCTGTCTCTCTTGAGTGGGAAGCTCAGAACAGGGCACAGTTCTCCAAGTGTGGCCTCACCAGGTGTCATGGAGAGGAGGAATAGGGATGGAGGATGGTGATTATTAATTATGAATTATGAAAATATGAATTATGAAAATTATTATTTACTATGATTATGAGTATTCGATTAATAACTTTATATATATAGATTCGGATGCACGGTTGTAATAATATAGACCATAACTGATTTAGTATTTACAATCATACCCAATTATGATATTTACAGTCAATTTCTACTTAAGGGAACTGTGTCGGTGTGAGCTGAAATTCCCCCCCCCACCGACAATAACCAGGCTACCCCAGTCTGGAAGCAAATGAAGGCTGTATTTACAAGCAGAGAAATGCAACGAATATGTACAAATATATACAATCAACAGAAAAACACAGCCAAGCTCCCTTTGCTTCCCCCCAAAGGGGACCCTCCCAAAGGGGCCTCCCTCTCCCAGGAGCTTCCCCCCCAGACCCCCCTGGACAGAAAGCAGAGTTAGTTAGAGCAGAAAGTTGTTAACTTAGCTGCCAAGGTCAGTACGTGTTATCTTCAGCCAGAAGAGAAGAAGAAACAGCAGCCAGACAGCCCAGCAACTGCCCCGACTGCAGAACGCAGAATGTGCAGGGTGCCCCACTTTGTTTTGGGTAATAGTTCTTAAACATTTCTATCTATCCAATGGAAGTGTTTAGAACAATCGTTATTTTGCTTTCTTACACCCAATAGTGACTTATTTACACTCTTTCACTTTCTCTGTTCTGAACTTTGCAAGGAAAAATTAAAAAGACAGTTTCAAACCATCACAGGGAACGAAAGGGTGCAGTTCCACCGCTTGTCCACTAGATGGAGACTTGACAAGGTGCTTGCAGCTGCTAGCTATGTATAGAGATATTTATAATGTCACAAGGCAGGTTAAGCTGGAAGTATCACGCAGCTTCGCGCGGGCGCTTTGAATAGAAGGTTGCTGAATGTTATACACATAAAGATACATTCTTTCTATGCAGTGAGACAAATTGCCGGATCACACGGGCTGCTGGGTATCTGCTTTCTGCCCGAGGCTGGCCCTGTTCAGGCGGCGACTTTCTTTCTCCCTCCCAGCTCTGTGGGGGGAGCAAGGTTGGCTTTCTCCTCCTGCGGTCTGGGGGAAGGGCAGTTCACTTCTTTGTCCTCCCGCGGGCTGCGGGGAGGGGCTGGCTCCCTGACTGGAGGATCGGCTCAGCAGGGCCAGGTCCTTTTGGTGGTCGGCCCTCGCGATCGAGGGTGGTTCCCGTAGGTGGGTTTCGGTGGGGGTGCGATGACGCAATGCTTCCCCCCTCGGCTCGGCTCGAGGTGAGCTGACTGCCGATTCTTTCGGCAACTGCTTTCCGTTTAAATTATAATGGTACAGTTGTTGCCTTGACTTCAGTGGGGAGGCTAATCTTTTGCTCTCTCTTTCCCTGGGGAAATCCCGGGTGCTTCACCCTAATACGGGCTGCGGAGCGGCTACAGTGGGCGGCTCCCTTTCTCTCCTGCGGACGGCGGGGGCTACGCAAGATGCGTTTCTGCTTATGGCTGCTTATGGCTACTTAATTAGCTTGCAGCAAAGCTGGACTAGCTGGCTAGGCTTAGTCCTTCCCCTTCCAGGTTACAGCTTACCCTCTCTCGGGGCTTCCCTCAGTCCTTTTTGACTGGGTCTACGACGTCGATCGGCGAAGGGATCTCCTTTGCGGGTTCCTCGAGTGTCCCGGTGGGCTGGCTTCTATGTTCGCAGAGGCTTCCAGTATGCTTGCGTGTGAAAAGACTTACAGATGACGCATTGTGAATCGCATAACGAGTGAAAGCAAAAGGAGAGAGCAACGTGGTGACAAATGGAGCAATACTTATAGATACTCGAGGCTGGAGCTAGCCAATGGGCACACTTGCCAACAACCTGCTTCCACCTATAGAAAAGGTGAAGCTAGAATTATGCCCTTAGATGGCAAGAGCATAGGCATCCCCTTGAGATGGGGTGCCTGCAGTTGTTTATTCCCTTGGGAGACAGGCTGTCTTTTTGTCCTCCTCTCCTGAAAGGAGGGTGGAAGGGGGGACTTCCCAGAACATGTTGGACAAGTTAGCTGGTATCTAGGCCTTGCCTGAGTCACTGTTTTGCCAGTG
>NW_026539127.1:0-19888 GCF_027791375.1 Indicator indicator | reverse complement strand
GAGCAAAAGCAAAAAGAAGAAAAGAGGAAAGGCAAAGGAAACGGAGAAGAGCAAAAGCAAAGCAAAGAGCAAAAGCAAAAAGAAGAAAAGAGGAAAGGCAAAGGAAACGGAGAAGAGCAAAAGCAAAAGAGCAAAAGCAAAAAGAAGAAAAGAGGAAAGGCAAAGGAAACGGAGAAGAGCAAAAGCAAAAGAGCAAAAGCAAAAAGAAGAAAAGAGGAAAGGCAAAGGAAACGGAGAAGAGCAAAAGCAAAAGAGCAAAAGCAAAAAGAAGAAAAGAGGAAAGGCAAAGGAAACGGAGAAGAGCAAAAGCAAAAGAGCAAAAGCAAAAAGAAGAAAAGAGGAAAGGCAAAGGAAACGGAGAAGAGCAAAAGCAAAAGAGCAAAAGCAAAAAGAAGAAAAGAGGAAAGGCAAAGGAAACGGAGAAGAGCAAAAGCAAAAGAGCAAAAGCAAAAAGAAGAAAAGAGGAAAGGCAAAGGAAACGGAGAAGAGCAAAAGCAAAAGAGCAAAAGCAAAAAGAAGAAAAGAGGAAAGGCAAAGGAAACGGAGAAGAGCAAAAGCAAAAGAGCAAAAGCAAAAAGAAGAAAAGAGGAAAGGCAAAGGAAACGGAGAAGAGCAAAAGCAAAAGAGCAAAAGCAAAAAGAAGAAAAGAGGAAAGGCAAAGGAAACGGAGAAGAGCAAAAGCAAAAGAGCAAAAGCAAAAAGAAGAAAAGAGGAAAGGCAAAGGAAACGGAGAAGAGCAAAAGCAAAAGAGCAAAAGCAAAAAGAAGAAAAGAGGAAAGGCAAAGGAAACGGAGAAGAGCAAAAGCAAAAGCAAAAGACAAAAGCAAAAAGAAGAAAAGAGGAAAGGCAAAGGAAACGGAGAAGAGCAAAAGCAAAAGCAAAGAGCAAAAGCAAAAAGAAGAAAAGAGGAAAGGCAAAGGAAACGGAGAAGAGCAAAAGCAAAAGAGCAAAAGCAAAAAGAAGAAAAGAGGAAAGGCAAAGGAAACGGAGAAGAGCAAAAGCAAAAGAGCAAAAGCAAAAAGAAGAAAAGAGGAAAGGCAAAGGAAACGGAGAAGAGCAAAAGCAAAAGCAAAAGAGCAAAAGCAAAAAGAAGAAAAGAGGAAAGGCAAAGGAAACGGAGAAGAGCAAAAGCAAAAGAGCAAAAGCAAAAAGAAGAAAAGAGGAAAGGCAAAGGAAACGGAGAAGAGCAAAAGCAAAAGAGCAAAAGCAAAAAGAAGAAAAGAGGAAAGGCAAAGGAAACGGAGAAGAGCAAAAGCAAAAGAGCAAAAGCAAAAAGAAGAAAAGAGGAAAGGCAAAGGAAACGGAGAAGAGCAAAAGCAAAAGAGCAAAAGCAAAAAGAAGAAAAGAGGAAAGGCAAAGGAAACGGAGAAGAGCAAAAGCAAAAGAGCAAAAGCAAAAAGAAGAAAAGAGGAAAGGCAAAGGAAACGGAGAAGAGCAAAAGCAAAAGAGCAAAAGCAAAAAGAAGAAAAGAGGAAAGGCAAAGGAAACGGAGAAGAGCAAAAGCAAAAGCAAAAGAGCAAAAGCAAAAAGAAGAAAAGAGGAAAGGCAAAGGAAACGGAGAAGAGCAAAAGCAAAAGAGCAAAAGCAAAAAGAAGAAAAGAGGAAAGGCAAAGGAAACGGAGAAGAGCAAAAGCAAAAGAGCAAAAGCAAAAAGAAGAAAAGAGGAAAGGCAAAGGAAACGGAGAAGAGCAAAAGCAAAAAGAGCAAAAGCAAAAAGAAGAAAAGAGGAAAGGCAAAGGAAACGGAGAAGAGCAAAGCAAAGCAAAAGAGCAAAAGCAAAAAGAAGAAAAGAGGAAAGGCAAAGGAAACGGAGAAGAGCAAAGCAAAAGCAAAAGAGCAAAAGCAAAAAGAAGAAAAGAGGAAAGGCAAAGGAAACGGAGAAGAGCAAAAGCAAAAGAGCAAAAGCAAAAAGAAGAAAAGAGGAAAGGCAAAGGAAACGGAGAAGAGCAAAAGCAAAAGAGCAAAAGCAAAAAGAAGAAAAGAGGAAAGGCAAAGGAAACGGAGAAGAGCAAAAGCAAAAGCAAAGAGCAAAAGCAAAAAGAAGAAAAGAGGAAAGGCAAAGGAAACGGAGAAGAGCAAAAGCAAAAGCAAAAGAGCAAAAGCAAAAAGAAGAAAAGAGGAAAGGCAAAGGAAACGGAGAAGAGCAAAAGCAAAAGCAAAAGAGCAAAAGCAAAAAGAAGAAAAGAGGAAAGGCAAAGGAAACGGAGAAGAGCAAAAGCAAAAGAGCAAAAGCAAAAAGAAGAAAAGAGGAAAGGCAAAGGAAACGGAGAAAGAGCAAAAGCAAAAGAGCAAAAGCAAAAAGAAGAAAAGAGGAAAGGCAAAGGAAACGGAGAAGAGCAAAAGCAAAAGAGCAAAAGCAAAAAGAAGAAAAGAGGAAAGGCAAAGGAAACGGAGAAGAGCAAAAGCAAAAGAGCAAAAGCAAAAAGAAGAAAAGAGGAAAGGCAAAGGAAACGGAGAAGAGCAAAAGCAAAAGAGCAAAAGCAAAAAGAAGAAAAGAGGAAAGGCAAAGGAAACGGAGAAAGAGCAAAAGCAAAAGAGCAAAAGCAAAAAGAAGAAAAGAGGAAAGGCAAAGGAAACGGAGAAGAGCAAAAGCAAAAGCAGCAAAAGCAAAAAGAAGAAAAGAGGAAAGGCAAAGGAAACGGAGAAGAGCAAAAGCAAAAGAGCAAAAGCAAAAAGAAGAAAAGAGGAAAGGCAAAGGAAACGGAGAAGAGCAAAAGCAAAAGAGCAAAAGCAAAAAGAAGAAAAGAGGAAAGGCAAAGGAAACGGAGAAGAGCAAAAGCAAAAGAGCAAAAGCAAAAAGAAGAAAAGAGGAAAGGCAAAGGAAACGGAGAAGAGCAAAAGCAAAAGAGCAAAAGCAAAAAGAAGAAAAGAGGAAAGGCAAAGGAAACGGAGAAGAGCAAAAGCAAAAGAGCAAAAGCAAAAAGAAGAAAAGAGGAAAGGCAAAGGAAACGGAGAAGAGCAAAAGCAAAAGAGCAAAAGCAAAAAGAAGAAAAGAGGAAAGGCAAAGGAAACGGAGAAGAGCAAAAGCAAAAGAGCAAAAGCAAAAAGAAGAAAAGAGGAAAGGCAAAGGAAACGGAGAAGAGCAAAAGCAAAAGAGCAAAAGCAAAAAGAAGAAAAGAGGAAAGGCAAAGGAAACGGAGAAGAGCAAAAGCAAAAGAGCAAAAGCAAAAAGAAGAAAAGAGGAAAGGCAAAGGAAACGGAGAAGAGCAAAAGCAAAAGAGCAAAAGCAAAAAGAAGAAAAGAGGAAAGGCAAAGGAAACGGAGAAGAGCAAAAGCAAAAGCGAAAGAGCAAAAAAAGAAGAAAAGAGGAAAGGCAAAGGAAACGGAGAAGAGCAAAAGCAAAAGAGCAAAAGCAAAAAGAAGAAAAGAGGAAAGGCAAAGGAAACGGAGAAGAGCAAAAGCAAAAGAGCAAAAGCAAAAAGAAGAAAAGAGGAAAGGCAAAGGAAACGGAGAAGAGCAAAAGCAAAAGCAAAAGAGCAAAAGCAAAAAGAAGAAAAGAGGAAAGGCAAAGGAAACGGAGAAGAGCAAAAGCAAAAGAGCAAAAGCAAAAAGAAGAAAAGAGGAAAGGCAAAGGAAACGGAGAAGAGCAAAAGCAAAAGAGCAAAAGCAAAAAGAAGAAAAGAGGAAAGGCAAAGGAAACGGAGAAGAGCAAAAGCAAAAGCAAAAGAGCAAAAGCAAAAAGAAGAAAAGAGGAAAGGCAAAGGAAACGGAGAAGAGCAAAAGCAAAAGCAAAAGAGCAAAAGCAAAAAGAAGAAAAGAGGAAAGGCAAAGGAAACGGAGAAGAGCAAAAGCAAAAGCAAAAGAGCAAAAGCAAAAAGAAGAAAAGAGGAAAGGCAAAGGAAACGGAGAAGAGCAAAAGCAAAAGCAAAAGAGCAAAAGCAAAAAGAAGAAAAGAGGAAAGGCAAAGGAAACGGAGAAGAGCAAAAGCAAAAGAGCAAAAGCAAAAAGAAGAAAAGAGGAAAGGCAAAGGAAACGGAGAAGAGCAAAAGCAAAAGAGCAAAAGCAAAAAGAAGAAAAGAGGAAAGGCAAAGGAAACGGAGAAGAGCAAAAGCAAAAGAGCAAAAGCAAAAAGAAGAAAAGAGGAAAGGCAAAGGAAACGGAAAAGAGCAAAAGCAAAAGAGCAAAAGCAAAAAGAAGAAAAGAGGAAAGGCAAAGGAAACGGAGAAGAGCAAAAGCAAAAGAGCAAAAGCAAAAAGAAGAAAAGAGGAAAGGCAAAGGAAACGGAGAAGAGCAAAAGCAAAAAGCGCGAAAGCAAAAAGAAGAAAAGAGGAAAGGCAAAGGAAACGGAGAAGAGCAAAAGCAAAAGCGCAAAAGCAAAAAGAAGAAAAGAGGAAAGGCAAAGGAAACGGAGAAGAGCAAAAGCAAAAGCGCAAAAGCAAAAAGAAGAAAAGAGGAAAGGCAAAGGAAACGGAGAAGAGCAAAAGCAAAAGAGCAAAAGCAAAAAGAAGAAAAGAGGAAAGGCAAAGGAAACGGAGAAGAGCAAAAGCAAAAGCGCAAAAGGAAAAAGAAGAAAAGAGGAAAGGCAAAGGAAACGGAGAAGAGCAAAAGCAAAAGCGCAAAAGGAAAAAGAAGAAAAGAGGAAAGGCGAAGGAAACGGAGAAGAGCAAAAGCAAAAGCGCAAAAGCAAAAAGAAGAAAAGAGGAAAGGCAAAGGAAACGGAGAAGAGCAAAAGCAAAAGTGCAAAAGCAAAAAGAAGAAAAGAGGAAAGGCAAAGGAAACGGAGAAGAGCAAAAGCAAAAGCGAAAGAGCAAAAGCAAAAAGAAGAAAAGAGGAAAGGCAAAGGAAACGGAGAAGAGCAAAAGCAAAAGCGAAAGAGCAAAAGCAAAAAGAAGAAAAGAGGAAAGGCAAAGGAAACGGAGAAGAGCAAAAGCAAAAGCGAAAGAGCAAAAGCAAAAAGAAGAAAAGAGGAAAGGCAAAGGAAACGGAGAAGAGCAAAAGCGAAAGAGAAAAAAGCAAAAAGAAGAAAAGAGAAAAGGCAAAGGAAACGGAGAAGAGCAAAAGCAAAAGCGAAAGAGCAAAAGCAAAAAGAAGAAAAGAGGAAAGGCAAAGGAAACGGAGAAGAGCAAAAGCAAAAGCAAAGAGCAAAAGCAAAAAGAAGAAAAGAGGAAAGGCAAAGGAAACGGAGAAGAGCAAAAGCAAAAGAGCAAAAGCAAAAAGAAGAAAAGAGGAAAGGCAAAGGAAACGGAGAAGAGTAAAAGCAAAAGCAAAAGAGCAAAAGCAAAAAGAAGAAAAGAGGAAAGGCAAAGGAAACGGAGAGAGCAAAAGCAAAAGCAAAAGAGCAAAAGCAAAAAGAAGAAAAGAGGAAAGGCAAAGGAAACGGAGAAGAGCGAAAGCAAAAGAGCAAAAGCAAAAAGAAGAAAAGAGGAAAGGCAAAGGAAACGGAGAAGAGCAAAAGCAAAAGAGCAAAAGCAAAAAGAAGAAAAGAGGAAAGGCAAAGGAAACGGAGAAGAGCAAAAGCAAAAGAGCAAAAGCAAAAAGAAGAAAAGAGGAAAGGCAAAGGAAACGGAGAAGAGCAAAAGCAAAAGAGCAAAAGCAAAAAGAAGAAAAGAGGAAAGGCAAAGGAAACGGAGAAGAGCAAAAGCAAAAGAGCAAAAGCAAAAAGAAGAAAAGAGGAAAGGCAAAGGAAACGGAGAAGAGCAAAAGCAAAAGAGCAAAAGCAAAAAGAAGAAAAGAGGAAAGGCAAAGGAAACGGAGAAGAGCAAAAGCAAAAGAGCAAAAGCAAAAAGAAGAAAAGAGGAAAGGCAAAGGAAACGGAGAAGAGCAAAAGCAAAAGCGCAAAAGCAAAAAGAAGAAAAGAGGAAAGGCAAAGGAAACGGAGAAGAGCAAAAGCAAAAGCAAAAGGCAAAAGCAAAAAGAAGAAAAGAGGAAAGGCAAAGGAAACGGAAAAGAGCAAAAGCAAAAGAGCAAAAGCAAAAAGAAGAAAAGAGGAAAGGCAAAGGAAACGGAGAAGAGCAAAAGCAAAAGCGCAAAAGCAAAAAGAAGAAAAGAGGAAAGGCAAAGGAAACGGAGAAGAGCAAAAGCAAAAGCAAAAGAGCAAAAGCAAAAAGAAGAAAAGAGGAAAGGCAAAGGAAACGGAGAAGAGCAAAAGCAAAAGAGCAAAAGCAAAAAGAAGAAAAGAGGAAAGGCAAAGGAAACGGAGAAGAGCAAAAGCAAAAGAGCAAAAGCAAAAAGAAGAAAAGAGGAAAGGCAAAGGAAACGGAGAAGAGCAAAAGCAAAAGCAAAAGAGCAAAAGCAAAAAGAAGAAAAGAGGAAAGGCAAAGGAAACGGAGAAGAGCAAAAGCAAAAGCAAAAGAGCAAAAGCAAAAAGAAGAAAAGAGGAAAGGCAAAGGAAACGGAGAAGAAAAAGCAAAAGCAAAAGAGCAAAAGCAAAAAGAAGAAAAGAGGAAAGGCAAAGGAAACGGAGAAGAGCAAAAGCAAAAGCAAAAGAGCAAAAGCAAAGAGAAGAAAAGAGGAAAGGCAAAGGAAACGGAGAAGAGCAAAAGCAAAAGAGCAAAAGCAAAAAGAAGAAAAGAGGAAAGGCAAAGGAAACGGAAAAGAGCAAAAGCAAAAGAGCAAAAGGAAAAAGAAGAAAAGAGGAAAGGCGAAGGAAACGGAGAAGAGCAAAAGCAAAAGCGCAAAAGCAAAAAGAAGAAAAGAGGAAAGGTAAAGGAAACGGAGAAGAGCAAAAGCAAAAGTGCAAAAGCAAAAAGAAGAAAAGAGGAAAGGCAAAGGAAACGGAGAAGAGCAAAAGCAAAAGCGAAAGAGCAAAAGCAAAAAGAAGAAAAGAGGAAAGGCAAAGGAAACGGAGAAGAGCAAAAGCAAAAGCGAAAGAGCAAAAGCAAAAAGAAGAAAAGAGGAAAGGCAAAGGAAACGGAGAAGAGCAAAAGCAAAAGCGAAAGAGCAAAAGCAAAAAGAAGAAAAGAGGAAAGGCAAAGGAAACGGAGAAGAGCAAAAGCGAAAGAGAAAAAAGCAAAAAGAAGAAAAGAGAAAAGGCAAAGGAAACGGAGAAGAGCAAAAGCAAAAGCGAAAGAGCAAAAGCAAAAAGAAGAAAAGAGGAAAGGCAAAGGAAACGGAGAAGAGCAAAAGCAAAAGCGAAAGAGCAAAAGCAAAAAGAAGAAAAGAGGAAAGGCAAAGGAAACGGAGAAGAGCAAAAGCAAAAGAGCAAAAGCAAAAAGAAGAAAAGAGGAAAGGCAAAGGAAACGGAGAAGAGTAAAAGCAAAAGCAAAAGAGCAAAAGCAAAAAGAAGAAAAGAGGAAAGGCAAAGGAAACGGAGAGGAGCAAAAGCAAAAGCAAAAGAGCAAAAGCAAAAAGAAGAAAAGAGGAAAGGCAAAGGAAACGGAGAAGAGCGAAAGCAAAAGAGCAAAAGCAAAAAGAAGAAAAGAGGAAAGGCAAAGGAAACGGAGAAGAGCGAAAGCAAAAGAGCAAAAGCAAAAAGAAGAAAAGAGGAAAGGCAAAGGAAACGGAGAAGAGCAAAAGCAAAAGAGCAAAAGCAAAAAGAAGAAAAGAGGAAAGGCAAAGGAAACGGAGAAGAGCAAAAGCAAAAGAGCAAAAGCAAAAAGAAGAAAAGAGGAAAGGCAAAGGAAACGGAGAAGAGCAAAAGCAAAAGAGCAAAAGCAAAAAGAAGAAAAGAGGAAAGGCAAAGGAAACGGAGAAGAGCAAAAGCAAAAGAGCAAAAGCAAAAAGAAGAAAAGAGGAAAGGCAAAGGAAACGGAGAAGAGCAAAAGCAAAAGAGCAAAAGCAAAAAGAAGAAAAGAGGAAAGGCAAAGGAAACGGAGAAGAGCAAAAGCAAAAGCGCAAAAGCAAAAAGAAGAAAAGAGGAAAGGCAAAGGAAACGGAGAAGAGCAAAAGCAAAAGCAAAAGGCCAAAGCAAAAAGAAGAAAAGAGGAAAGGCAAAGGAAACGGAAAAGAGCAAAAGCAAAAGAGCAAAAGCAAAAAGAAGAAAAGAGGAAAGGCAAAGGAAACAGAGAAGAGCAAAAGCAAAAGCGAGAAAGCAAAAAGAAGAAAAGAGGAAAGGCAAAGGAAACGGAGAAGAGCAAAAGCAAAAGCAAAAGAGCAAAAGCAAAAAGAAGAAAAGAGGAAAGGCAAAGGAAACGGAGAAGAGCAAAAGCAAAAGAGCAAAAGCAAAAAGAAGAAAAGAGGAAAGGCAAAGGAAACGGAGAAGAGCAAAAGCAAAAGAGCAAAAGCAAAAAGAAGAAAAGAGGAAAGGCAAAGGAAACGGAGAAGAGCAAAAGCAAAAGCAAAAGAGCAAAAGCAAAAAGAAGAAAAGAGGAAAGGCAAAGGAAACGGAGAAGAGCAAAAGCAAAAGCAAAAGAGCAAAAGCAAAAAGAAGAAAAGAGGAAAGGCAAAGGAAACGGAGAAGAAGCAAAAGCAAAAGAGCAAAAGCAAAAAGAAGAAAAGAGGAAAGGCAAAGGAAACGGAGAAGAGCAAAAGCAAAAGAGCAAAAGCAAAAAGAAGAAAAGAGGAAAGGCAAAGGAAACGGAGAAGAGCAAAAGCAAAAGAGCAAAAGCAAAAAGAAGAAAAGAGGAAAGGCAAAGGAAACGGAGAAGAGCAAAAGCAAAAGAGCAAAAGCAAAAAGAAGAAAAGAGGAAAGGCAAAGGAAACGGAGAAGAGCAAAAGCAAAAGAGCAAAAGCAAAAAGAAGAAAAGAGGAAAGGCAAAGGAAACGGAGAAGAGCAAAAGCAAAAGAGCAAAAGCAAAAAGAAGAAAAGAGGAAAGGCAAAGGAAACGGAGAAGAGCAAAAGCAAAAGAGCAAAAGCAAAAAGAAGAAAAGAGGAAAGGCAAAGGAAACGGAGAAGAGCAAAAGCAAAAGCAAAAGAGCAAAAGCAAAAAGAAGAAAAGAGGAAAGGCAAAGGAAACGGAGAAGAGCAAAAGCAAAAGAGCAAAAGCAAAAAGAAGAAAAGAGGAAAGGCAAAGGAAACGGAGAAGAGAAAGCAAAAGCAAAAGAGCAAAAGCAAAAAGAAGAAAAGAGGAAAGGCAAAGGAAACGGAGAAGAGCAAAAGCAAAAGAGCAAAAGCAAAAAGAAGAAAAGAGGAAAGGCAAAGGAAACGGAGAAGAGCAAAAGCAAAAGAGCAAAAGCAAAAAGAAGAAAAGAGGAAAGGCAAAGGAAACGGAGAAGAGCAAAAGCAAAAGAGCAAAAGCAAAAAGAAGAAAAGAGGAAAGGCAAAGGAAACGGAGAAGAGCAAAAGCAAAAGAGCAAAAGCAAAAAGAAGAAAAGAGGAAAGGCAAAGGAAACGGAGAAGAGCAAAAGCAAAAGAGCAAAAGCAAAAAGAAGAAAAGAGGAAAGGCAAAGGAAACGGAGAAGAGCAAAAGCAAAAAGAGCAAAAGCAAAAAGAAGAAAAGAGGAAAGGCAAAGGAAACGGAGAAGAGCAAAAGCAAAAGAGCAAAAGCAAAAAGAAGAAAAGAGGAAAGGCAAAGGAAACGGAGAAGAGCAAAAGCAAAAGAGCAAAAGCAAAAAGAAGAAAAGAGGAAAGGCAAAGGAAACGGAGAAGAGCAAAAGCAAAAGAGCAAAAGCAAAAAGAAGAAAAGAGGAAAGGCAAAGGAAACGGAGAAGAGCAAAAGCAAAAGAGCAAAAGCAAAAAGAAGAAAAGAGGAAAGGCAAAGGAAACGGAGAAGAGCAAAAGCAAAAGAGCAAAAGCAAAAAGAAGAAAAGAGGAAAGGCAAAGGAAACGGAGAAGAGCAAAAGCAAAAGAGCAAAAGCAAAAAGAAGAAAAGAGGAAAGGCAAAGGAAACGGAGAAGAGCAAAAGCAAAAGAGCAAAAGCAAAAAGAAGAAAAGAGGAAAGGCAAAGGAAACGGAGAAGAGCAAAAGCAAAAGAGCAAAAGCAAAAAGAAGAAAAGAGGAAAGGCAAAGGAAACGGAGAAGAGCAAAAGCAAAAGAGCAAAAGCAAAAAGAAGAAAAGAGGAAAGGCAAAGGAAACGGAGAAGAGCAAAAGCAAAAGAGCAAAAGCAAAAAGAAGAAAAGAGGAAAGGCAAAGGAAACGGAGAAGAGCAAAAGCAAAAGAGCAAAAGCAAAAAGAAGAAAAGAGGAAAGGCAAAGGAAACGGAGAAGAGCAAAAGCAAAAGAGCAAAAGCAAAAAGAAGAAAAGAGGAAAGGCAAAGGAAACGGAGAAGAGCAAAAGCAAAAGAGCAAAAGCAAAAAGAAGAAAAGAGGAAAGGCAAAGGAAACGGAGAAGAGCAAAAGCAAAAGAGCAAAAGCAAAAAGAAGAAAAGAGGAAAGGCAAAGGAAACGGAGAAGAGCAAAAGCAAAAGAGCAAAAGCAAAAAGAAGAAAAGAGGAAAGGCAAAGGAAACGGAGAAGAGCAAAAGCAAAAGCAAAAGAGCAAAAGCAAAAAGAAGAAAAGAGGAAAGGCAAAGGAAACGGAGAAGAGCAAAAGCAAAAGCAAAAGAGCAAAAGCAAAAAGAAGAAAAGAGGAAAGGCAAAGGAAACGGAGAAGAGCAAAAGCAAAAGAGCAAAAGCAAAAAGAAGAAAAGAGGAAAGGCAAAGGAAACGGAGAAAGAGCAAAAGCAAAAGAGCAAAAGCAAAAAGAAGAAAAGAGGAAAGGCAAAGGAAACGGAGAAGAGCAAAAGCAAAAGAGCAAAAGCAAAAAGAAGAAAAGAGGAAAGGCAAAGGAAACGGAGAAGAGCAAAAGCAAAAGAGCAAAAGCAAAAAGAAGAAAAGAGGAAAGGCAAAGGAAACGGAGAAGAGCAAAAGCAAAGCAAAGAGCAAAAGCAAAAAGAAGAAAAGAGGAAAGGCAAAGGAAACGGAGAAGAGCAAAAGCAAAAGAGCAAAAGCAAAAAGAAGAAAAGAGGAAAGGCAAAGGAAACGGAGAAGAGCAGCAAAAGCAAAAGAGCAAAAGCAAAAAGAAGAAAAGAGGAAAGGCAAAGGAAACGGAGAAGAGCAAAAGCAAAAGAGCAAAAGCAAAAAGAAGAAAAGAGGAAAGGCAAAGGAAACGGAGAAGAGCAAAAGCAAAAGAGCAAAAGCAAAAAGAAGAAAAGAGGAAAGGCAAAGGAAACGGAGAAGAGCAAAAGCAAAAGAGCAAAAGCAAAAAGAAGAAAAGAGGAAAGGCAAAGGAAACGGAGAAGAGCAAAAGCAAAAGCAAAAGAGCAAAAGCAAAAAGAAGAAAAGAGGAAAGGCAAAGGAAACGGAGAAGAGCAAAAGCAAAAGCAAAAGAGCAAAAGCAAAAAGAAGAAAAGAGGAAAGGCAAAGGAAACGGAGAAGAGCAAAAGCAAAAGCAAAAGAGCAAAAGCAAAAAGAAGAAAAGAGGAAAGGCAAAGGAAACGGAGAAGAGCAAAAGCAAAAGAGCAAAAGCAAAAAGAAGAAAAGAGGAAAGGCAAAGGAAACGGAGAAGAGCAAAAGCAAAAGAGCAAAAGCAAAAAGAAGAAAAGAGGAAAGGCAAAGGAAACGGAGAAGAGCAAAAGCAAAAGCAAAGAGCAAAAGCAAAAAGAAGAAAAGAGGAAAGGCAAAGGAAACGGAGAAGAGCAAAAGCAAAAGAGCAAAAGCAAAAAGAAGAAAAGAGGAAAGGCAAAGGAAACGGAGAAGAGCAAAAGCAAAAGAGCAAAAGCAAAAAGAAGAAAAGAGGAAAGGCAAAGGAAACGGAGAAGAGCAAAAGCAAAAGAGCAAAAGCAAAAAGAAGAAAAGAGGAAAGGCAAAGGAAACGGAGAAGAGCAAAAGCAAAAGAGCAAAAGCAAAAAGAAGAAAAGAGGAAAGGCAAAGGAAACGGAGAAGAGCAAAAGCAAAAGAGCAAAAGCAAAAAGAAGAAAAGAGGAAAGGCAAAGGAAACGGAGAAGAGCAAAAGCAAAGCAAAAGAGCAAAAGCAAAAAGAAGAAAAGAGGAAAGGCAAAGGAAACGGAGAAGAGCAAAAGCAAAAAGAGCAAAAGCAAAAAGAAGAAAAGAGGAAAGGCAAAGGAAACGGAGAAGAGCAAAAGCAAAAAGAGCAAAAGCAAAAAGAAGAAAAGAGGAAAGGCAAAGGAAACGGAGAAGAGCAAAAGCAAAAGAGCAAAAGCAAAAAGAAGAAAAGAGGAAAGGCAAAGGAAACGGAGAAGAGCAAAAGCAAAAAGAGCAAAAGCAAAAAGAAGAAAAGAGGAAAGGCAAAGGAAACGGAGAAGAGCAAAAGCAAAAGAGCAAAAGCAAAAAGAAGAAAAGAGGAAAGGCAAAGGAAACGGAGAAGAGCAAAAGCAAAAAGAGCAAAAGCAAAAAGAAGAAAAGAGGAAAGGCAAAGGAAACGGAGAAGAGCAAAAGCAAAAAGAGCAAAAGCAACAAGAAGAAAAGAGGAAAGGCAAAGGAAACGGAGAAGAGCACAAGCAAAAAGAGCAAAAGCAACAAGAAGAAAAGAGGAAAGGCAAAGGAAACGGAGAAGAGCACAAAGCAAAAGAGCAAAAGCAAAAAGAAGAAAAGAGGAAAGGCAAAGGAAACGGAGAAGAGCAAAAGCAAAAAGAGCAAAAGCAAAAAGAAGAAAAGAGGAAAGGCAAAGGAAACGGAGAAGAGCAAAAGCAAAAAGAGCAAAAGCAAAAAGAAGAAAAGAGGAAAGGCAAAGGAAACGGAGAAGAGCAAAAGCAAAAGAGCAAAAGCAAAAAGAAGAAAAGAGGAAAGGCAAAGGACACGGAGAAGAGCACAAGCAAAAGAGCAAAAGCAAAAAGAAGAAAAGAGGAAAGGCAAAGGAAACGGAGAAGAGCACAAGCAAAAGAGCAAAAGCAAAAAGAAGAAAAGAGGAAAGGCAAAGGAAACGGAGAAGAGCACAAGCAAAAGAGCAAAAGCAAAAAGAAGAAAAGAGGAAAGGCAAAGGAAACGGAGAAGAGCACAAGCAAAAGAGCAAAAGCAAAAGAAGAAAAGAGGAAAGGCAAAGGAAACGGAGAAGAGCAAAAGCAAAAGAGCAAAAGCAAAAAGAAGAAAAGAGGAAAGGCAAAGGAAACGGAGAAGAGCAAAAGCAAAAGAGCAAAAGCAAAAAGAAGAAAAGAGGAAAGGCAAAGGAAACGGAGAAGAGCAAAAGCAAAAGAGCAAAAGCAAAAAGAAGAAAAGAGGAAAGGCAAAGGAAACGGAGAAGAGCACAAGCAAAAGAGCAAAAGCAAAAAGAAGAAAAGAGGAAAGGCAAAGGAAACGGAGAAGAGCAAAAGCAAAAGAGCAAAAGCAAAAAGAAGAAAAGAGGAAAGGCAAAGGAAACGGAGAAGAGCAAAAGCAAAAGAGCAAAAGCAAAAGAAGAAAAGAGGAAAGGCAAAGGAAACGGAGAAGAGCACAAAGCAAAAGAGCAAAAGCAAAAAGAAGAAAAGAGGAAAGGCAAAGGAAACGGAGAAGAGCAAAAGCAAAAGAGCAAAAGCAAAAAGAAGAAAAGAGGAAAGGCAAAGGAAACGGAGAAGAGCAAAAGCAAAAGAGCAAAAGCAAAAAGAAGAAAAGAGGAAAGGCAAAGGAAACGGAGAAGAGCAAAGCAAAAGCAAAAGAGCAAAAGCAAAAAGAAGAAAAGAGGAAAGGCAAAGGAAACGGAGAAGAGCAAAAGCAAAAGAGCAAAAGCAAAAAGAAGAAAAGAGGAAAGGCAAAGGAAACGGAGAAGAGCAAAAGCAAAAGCAAAAGAGCAAAAGCAAAAAGAAGAAAAGAGGAAAGGCAAAGGAAACGGAGAAGAGCAAAAGCAAAAGAGCAAAAGCAAAAAGAAGAAAAGAGGAAAGGCAAAGGAAACGGAGAAGAGCAAAAGCAAAAGCAAAAGAGCAAAAGCAAAAAGAAGAAAAGAGGAAAGGCAAAGGAAACGGAGAAGAGCAAAAGCAAAAGCAAAAGAGCAAAAGCAAAAAGAAGAAAAGAGGAAAGGCAAAGGAAACGGAGAAGAGCAAAAGCAAAAGCAAAAGAGCAAAAGCAAAAAGAAGAAAAGAGGAAAGGCAAAGGAAACGGAGAAGAGCAAAAGCAAAAGAGCAAAAGCAAAAAGAAGAAAAGAGGAAAGGCAAAGGAAACGGAGAAGAGCAAAAGCAAAAGAGCAAAAGCAAAAAGAAGAAAAGAGGAAAGGCAAAGGAAACGGAGAAGAGTAAAAGCAAAAGCAAAAGAGCAAAAGCAAAAAGAAGAAAAGAGGAAAGGCAAAGGAAACGGAGAAGAGCAAAAGCAAAAGAGCAAAAGCAAAAAGAAGAAAAGAGGAAAGGCAAAGGAAACGGAAAAGAGCAAAAGCAAAAGAGCAAAAGCAAAAAGAAGAAAAGAGGAAAGGCAAAGGAAACGGAGAAGAGCAAAAGCAAAAGAGCAAAAGCAAAAAGAAGAAAAGAGGAAAGGCAAAGGAAACGGAGAAGAGCAAAAGCAAAAGAGCAAAAGCAAAAAGAAGAAAAGAGGAAAGGCAAAGGAAACGGAGAAGAGCAAAAGCAAAAGAGCAAAAGCAAAAAGAAGAAAAGAGGAAAGGCAAAGGAAACGGAAAAGAGCAAAAGCAAAAGAGCAAAAGCAAAAAGAAGAAAAGAGGAAAGGCAAAGGAAACGGAGAAGAGCAAAAGCAAAAGAGCAAAAGCAAAAAGAAGAAAAGAGGAAAGGCAAAGGAAACGGAAAAGAGCAAAAGCAAAAGAGCAAAAGCAAAAAGAAGAAAAGAGGAAAGGCAAAGGAAACGGAGAAGAGCAAAAGCAAAAGAGCAAAAGCAAAAAGAAGAAAAGAGGAAAGGCAAAGGAAACGGAGAAGAGCAAAAGCAAAAGAGCAAAAGCAAAAAGAAGAAAAGAGGAAAGGCAAAGGAAACGGAGAAGAGCAAAAGCAAAAGAGCAAAAGCAAAAAGAAGAAAAGAGGAAAGGCAAAGGAAACGGAGAAGAGCAAAAGCAAAAGAGCAAAAGCAAAAAGAAGAAAAGAGGAAAGGCAAAGGAAACGGAGAAGAGCAAAAGCAAAAGCAAAAGAGCAAAAGCAAAAAGAAGAAAAGAGGAAAGGCAAAGGAAACGGAGAAGAGCAAAAGCAAAAGCAAAAGAGCAAAAGCAAAAAGAAGAAAAGAGGAAAGGCAAAGGAAACGGAGAAGAGCAAAAGCAAAAGCAAAAGAGCAAAAGCAAAAAGAAGAAAAGAGGAAAGGCAAAGGAAACGGAGAAGAGCAAAAGCAAAAGAGCAAAAGCAAAAAGAAGAAAAGAGGAAAGGCAAAGGAAACGGAGAAGAGCAAAAGCAAAAGCAAAAGAGCAAAAGCAAAAAGAAGAAAAGAGGAAAGGCAAAGGAAACGGAGAAGAGCAAAAGCAAAAGCAAAAGAGCAAAAGCAAAAAGAAGAAAAGAGGAAAGGCAAAGGAAACGGAAAAGAGCAAAAGCAAAAGAGCAAAAGCAAAAAGAAGAAAAGAGGAAAGGCAAAGGAAACGGAGAAAGAGCAAAAGCAAAAGAGCAAAAGCAAAAAGAAGAAAAGAGGAAAGGCAAAGGAAACGGAAAAGAGCAAAAGCAAAAGAGCAAAAGCAAAAAGAAGAAAAGAGGAAAGGCAAAGGAAACGGAGAAGAGCAAAAGCAAAAGCAAAAGAGCAAAAGCAAAAAGAAGAAAAGAGGAAAGGCAAAGGAAACGGAAAAGAGCAAAAGCAAAAGCAAAAGAGCAAAAGCAAAAAGAAGAAAAGAGGAAAGGCAAAGGAAACGGAGAAGAGAAAGCAAAAGCAAAAGAGCAAAAGCAAAAAGAAGAAAAGAGGAAAGGCAAAGGAAACGGAGAAGAGCAAAAGCAAAAGCAAAAGAGCAAAAGCAAAAAGAAGAAAAGAGGAAAGGCAAAGGAAACGGAGAAGAGCAAAAGCAAAAGAGCAAAAGCAAAAAGAAGAAAAGAGGAAAGGCAAAGGAAACGGAAAAGAGCAAAAGCAAAAGAGCAAAAGCAAAAAGAAGAAAAGAGGAAAGGCAAAGGAAACGGAAAAGAGCAAAAGCAAAAGAGCAAAAGCAAAAAGAAGAAAAGAGGAAAGGCAAAGGAAACGGAAAAGAGCAAAAGCAAAAGAGCAAAAGCAAAAAGAAGAAAAGAGGAAAGGCAAAGGAAACGGAAAAGAGCAAAAGCAAAAGCAAAAGAGCAAAAGCAAAAAGAAGAAAAGAGGAAAGGCAAAGGAAACGGAAAAGAGCAAAAGCAAAAGCAAAAGAGCAAAAGCAAAAAGAAGAAAAGAGGAAAGGCAAAGGAAACGGAGAAGAGGAAAAGCAAAAGCAAAAGAGCAAAAGCAAAGAGAAGAAAAGAGGAAAGGCAAAGGAAACGGAGAAGAGCAAAAGCAAAAGCAAAAGAGCAAAAGCAAAGAGAAGAAAAGAGGAAAGGCAAAGGAAACGGAGAAGAGCAAAAGCAAAAGCAAAAGAGCAAAAGCAAAGAGAAGAAAAGAGGAAAGGCAAAGGAAACGGAGAAGAGCAAAAGCAAAAGCAAAAGAGCAAAAGCAAAAAGAAGAAAAGAGGAAAGGCAAAGGAAACGGAGAAGAGCAAAAGCAAAAGCAAAAGAGCAAAAGCAAAAAGAAGAAAAGAGGAAAGGCAAAGGAAACGGAGAAGAGCAAAAGCAAAAGCAAAAGAGCAAAAGCAAAAAGAAGAAAAGAGGAAAGGCAAAGGAAACGGAGAAGAGCAAAAGCAAAAGCAAAAGAGCAAAAGCAAAAAGAAGAAAAGAGGAAAGGCAAAGGAAACGGAGAAGAGCAAAAGCAAAAGCAAAAGAGCAAAAGCAAAAAGAAGAAAAGAGGAAAGGCAAAGGAAACGGAGAAGAGCAAAAGCAAAAGCAAAAGAGCAAAAGCAAAAAGAAGAAAAGAGGAAAGGCAAAGGAAACGGAGAAGAGCAAAAGCAAAAGCAAAAGAGCAAAAGCAAAAAGAAGAAAAGAGGAAAGGCAAAGGAAACGGAGAAGAGCAAAAGCAAAAGCAAAAGAGCAAAAGCAAAAAGAAGAAAAGAGGAAAGGCAAAGGAAACGGAGAAGAGCAAAAGCAAAAGCAAAAGAGCAAAAGCAAAAAGAAGAAAAGAGGAAAGGCAAAGGAAACGGAGAAGAGCAAAAGCAAAAGCAAAAGAGCAAAAGCAAAAAGAAGAAAAGAGGAAAGGCAAAGGAAACGGAGAAGAGCAAAAGCAAAAGCAAAAGAGCAAAAGCAAAAAGAAGAAAAGAGGAAAGGCAAAGGAAACGGAGAAGAGCAAAAGCAAAAGAGCAAAAGCAAAAAGAAGAAAAGAGGAAAGGCAAAGGAAACGGAGAAGAGCAAAAGCAAAAGCAAAAGAGCAAAAGCAAAAAGAAGAAAAGAGGAAAGGCAAAGGAAACGGAGAAGAGCAAAAGCAAAAGAGCAAAAGCAAAAAGAAGAAAAGAGGAAAGGCAAAGGAAACGGAGAAGAGCAAAAGCAAAAGCAAAAGAGCAAAAGCAAAAAGAAGAAAAGAGGAACGGCAAAGGAAACGGAGAAGAGCACAAGCAAAAAGAGCAAAAGCAACAAGAAGAAAAGAGGAACGGCAAAGGAAACGGAGAAGAGCACAAGCAAAAAGAGCAAAAGCAACAAGAAGAAAAGAGGAACGGCAAAGGAAACGGAGAAGAGCACAAGCAAAAAGAGCAAAAGCAACAAGAAGAAAAGAGGAAAGGCAAAGGAAACGGAGAAGAGCACAAGCAAAAAGAGCAAAAGCAACAAGAAGAAAAGAGGAACGGCAAAGGAAACGGAGAAGAGCACAAGCAAAAAGAGCAAAAGCAACAAGAAGAAAAGAGGAACGGCAAAGGAAACGGAGAAGAGCACAAGCAAAAAGAGCAAAAGCAACAAGAAGAAAAGAGGAACGGCAAAGGAAACGGAGAAGAGCACAAGCAAAAAGAGCAAAAGCAACAAGAAGAAAAGAGGAACGGCAAAGGAAACGGAGAAGAGCACAAGCAAAAAGAGCAAAAGCAACAAGAAGAAAAGAGGAACGGCAAAGGAAACGGAGAAGAGCACAAGCAAAAAGAGCAAAAGCAACAAGAAGAAAAGAGGAACGGCAAAGGAAACGGAGAAGAGCACAAGCAAAAAGAGCAAAAGCAACAAGAAGAAAAGAGGAACGGCAAAGGAAACGGAGAAGAGCACAAGCAAAAAGAGCAAAAGCAACAAGAAGAAAAGAGGAACGGCAAAGGAAACGGAGAAGAGCACAAGCAAAAAGAGCAAAAGCAACAAGAAGAAAAGAGGAACGGCAAAGGAAACGGAGAAGAGCACAAGCAAAAAGAGCAAAAGCAACAAGAAGAAAAGAGGAACGGCAAAGGAAACGGAGAAGAGCACAAGCAAAAAGAGCAAAAGCAACAAGAAGAAAAGAGGAACGGCAAAGGAAACGGAGAAGAGCACAAGCAAAAAGAGCAAAAGCAACAAGAAGAAAAGAGGAACGGCAAAGGAAACGGAGAAGAGCACAAGCAAAAGAGCAAAAGCAAAAAGAAGAAAAGAGGAAAGGCAAAGGAAACGGAGAAGAGCACAAGCAAAAGAGGAAAAGCAAAAAGAAGAAAAGAGGAAAGGCAAAGGAAACGGAGAAGAGCACAAGCAAAAGCGCAAAAGCAAGAAGAAGAAAAGAGGAAAGGCAAAGGAAACGGAGAAGAGCACAAGCAAAAGCGCAAAAGCAAGAAGAAGAAAAGAGGAAAGGCAAAGGAAACGGAGAAGAGCACAAGCAAAAGCGCAAAAGCAAGAAGAAGAAAAGAGGAAAGGCAAAGGAAACGGAGAAGAGCACAAGCAAAAGCGCAAAAGCAAGAAGAAGAAAAGAGGAAAGGCAAAGGAAACGGAGAAGAGCACAAGCAAAAGCGCAAAAGCAAGAAGAAGAAAAGAGGAAAGGCAAAGGAAACGGAGAAGAGCACAAGCAAAAGCGCAAAAGCAAGAAGAAGAAAAGAGGAAAGGCAAAGGAAACGGAGAAGAGCACAAGCAAAAGCGCAAAAGCAAGAAGAAGAAAAGAGGAAAGGCAAAGGAAACGGAGAAGAGCACAAGCAAAAGCGCAAAAGCAAGAAGAAGAAAAGAGGAAAGGCAAAGGAAACGGAGAAGAGCACAAGCAAAAGCGCAAAAGCAAGAAGAAGAAAAGAGGAAAGGCAAAGGAAACGGAGAAGAGCACAAGCAAAAGCGCAAAAGCAAGAAGAAGAAAAGAGGAAAGGCAAAGGAAACGGAGAAGAGCACAAGCAAAAGCGCAAAAGCAAGAAGAAGAAAAGAGGAAAGGCAAAGGAAACGGAGAAGAGCACAAGCAAAAGCGCAAAAGCAAGAAGAAGAAAAGAGGAAAGGCAAAGGAAACGGAGAAGAGCACAAGCAAAAGCGCAAAAGCAAGAAGAAGAAAAGAGGAAAGGCAAAGGAAACGGAGAAGAGCACAAGCAAAAGCGCAAAAGCAAGAAGAAGAAAAGAGGAAAGGCAAAGGAAACGGAGAAGAGCACAAGCAAAAGCGCAAAAGCAAGAAGAAGAAAAGAGGAAAGGCAAAGGAAACGGAGAAGAGCACAAGCAAAAGCGCAAAAGCAAGAAGAAGAAAAGAGGAAAGGCAAAGGAAACGGAGAAGAGCACAAGCAAAAGCGCAAAAGCAAGAAGAAGAAAAGAGGAAAGGCAAAGGAAACGGAGAAGAGCACAAGCAAAAGCGCAAAAGCAAGAAGAAGAAAAGAGGAAAGGCAAAGGAAACGGAGAAGAGCAAAAGCAAAAGCGCAAAAGCAAGAAGAAGAAAAGAGGAAAGGCAAAGGAAACGGAGAAGAGCAAAAGCAAAAGAGCAAAAGCAAGAAGAAGAAAAGAGGAAAGGCAAAGGAAACGGAGAAGAGCAAAAGCAAAAGAGCAAAAGCAAAAAGAAGAAAAGAGGAAAGGCAAAGGAAACGGAGAAGAGCAAAAGCAAAAGAGCAAAAGCAAGGAGAAGAAAAGAGGAAAGGCAAAGGAAACGGAGAAGAGCAAAAGCAAAAGAGCAAAAGCAAGGAGAAGAAAAGAGGAAAGGCAAAGGAAACGGAGAAGAGCAAAAGCAAAAGAGCAAAAGCAAAGAGAAGAAAAGAGGAAAGGCAAAGGAAACGGAGAAGAGCAAAAGCAAAAGAGCAAAAGCAAGGAGAAGAAAAGAGGAAAGGCAAAGGACACGGAGAAGAGCAAAAGCAAAAGCGCAAAAGCAAAGAGAAGAAAAGAGGAAAGGCAAA
>NW_026539126.1:0-20080 GCF_027791375.1 Indicator indicator | reverse complement strand
CCTCCTCCTCCTCCCTCCCTCTCCTTCCATCTACTCCTCTCTTCTCCTCCTCCTCTCCTCCTTCCCTCCTCCTTCTCCTCCTTCCCTCCTCCTCACTCCTCTCCCCTCCTCCTTCTCCTCCTCCCCTCCTCCTTCTCCTCCTCCCTCCTCCTCCTTTCTCCTCCTCCCTCCTCTTCTCCTCCTCCTTCCCTCCTCCTTCTCTTTCTCCTCCTCCCTCCTCCTTCTCCTCCTCCCCTCCTCCTTCTCCTCCTCCTCCTCCTTCTCCTCCTCCTCCTCCTCCTCCTCCTCCTCCTCCTCTCCTCCTCCTCCTCCTTCCTCCTCCTCCTCCTCCCTCCTCCTCCTCCTTCCTCCTCTCCCTTCTCCTTCCTCCCCTCCTTCCTCCTCCTCCTCCTCCTTCTCCTCCTTCCTCCTCCTCCTCCTCCTTCTTCCTCCTTCCTCCTCCTTCCTCCTCCTTCCTCCTCCTCTCCTCCTCCTTCCTCCTCCTCCTTCCTCCTCCTCCTCCCTCCTTCCTCCTCCTCCTCCTCCTTCTTCTCCTCCTCCTCCTTCTTCTCCTCCTCCTCCTTCTTCTCCTCCTCCTCCTCCTTCTCCTCCTCCTCCTTCTCCTCCTCCTTCTCTTTCTCTTCCTCCTCCCCTCCCTCAGCCCCGTTGTTTATTTTCTGGTGGGTTTTGGTTTTCCTAAATAAATTTCTTACATCGATGTCCCCCGCAGTGGCTCCGTGGGTGCCTGGGATCAGGGTGCCCAGGGGGACGCTCTGGAGCGGGGGGAGGGTCCTCGGGGGCAGGGTGGGACAAGTGGTTGCGTTTGGGGCCAAACCTGAACACCTGGGGGGGGCCAAGCTGAGGCTCCCCTGGAAGGTGTCCCCCACCTCCCCCCCAAAAAAACCCACTCCACCCCCTTGGGCTGCTTTGGACCTCCCAAAGGGATCCCTCGGGATGCTCCAGATCCCTCCTGAGGTGCTCCAGTCCCTCCCCTCCCCCCCGCCTCAGGATGTTCTGCCCCACCCCAGGGTGCTGCAGGTCAGGATGTGACCCCAGCTGGGACCCCTCCATATCCAGGAGGTGACCCCTGGGCCTCCCACCTCAGTGACCCCCAGGGAAAGGTCCTCCAGCTTCAGGCCACCTCCATCCCAGAGCTGGGCTGGGTTTGGGGCTGCTAAGCACCATCCTGCTCCTCCCTGTCCCCCTCCCCCCCCATCCTCCACCCCCAGGGGGCAGCCGTGGGTACAATCCTGCTGCAGGGTGCTGAAGCATTACTGCACTGGACAGCCCCACACTGCACCAGGCCGCACTGCACAGCACCAGGCTGCACTGCACAGCACCAGACTGCCTGTCCCTGCCCAGCCCTGCTGGCACCTGCCCCACCTGCTGCCTTCCTGACTCCTCTTCTTCTTCCTCTTCCTCCCCCCCATCAATCCCTGCCTCCTCCTGCCCCTCCTTGCCTGCTCCTGCCCCTCCCTCTTCCTTCCTACTGCTCCTCCCTGTCCCTGTCTGCTTCTCCCTATCCTTCCTCCTCGGCCTTGCCTGCTCCTCCTCACCGTCCTTGCCCCTCCCTGCCGGCTCTTGCCTCCTCCTCCCCATCCCTGCCTCCTCCTGCCCGAATTTTCCTCTTCCTCCAGCCCATCTCTGCCTGCTCTTCCCTACCCCTGCCTCCTCCTTCTCCCTGCCTCTGACCCTTTCTCATCATCCCTGTCTGCTCCTTCCTCCTATCCCTGCCCATCCCTGCCTATTCCTGCCCGCTCTTGCCCGTCCCTGCCTGCTCCTGTTCGTCCCTTCCTCCCCATCCCTGGGGCCTGTCGCTGCCTGTTCCTCTTCCCCATCCCTGCCTGCTCCTCCTCGTCCCTGCCTGTCCCTTCTTCTTTTTCCTGCTCCTGCCCTGCCCTCGCCTCCCCTTCTCCGTCCTGGCCTTCCCCTTCCTCCTCCCTGCCCCTGCCCGGCCCTGCCCCGGGCCCCGCTCCGAGGGCGGCCTCTGATTGGCTACCCCGTGGGAATAACCCGCGTCCCCGTTTCCGAGGGCGGATTCTGATTGGCTGCGGCGTCACGGGAAGGGGGGGGGGGGGGGGGGGGGGGGGGGGGGGGCTGGGAAGGGGGGTGAGGGGGTGTTTTGAGGGCGGGGAGGAGTGGCTCAGCCAATCAGAAGAGACTGTGGCGAGCGTAGGCCAATAGGGGTGCTGTGTGCAGGGGCGCGCGCACCCCCCCTCAGCCCCTCCGCCCCCGCCTTCCCGCTGCACGCGCGCGCGGGGCCCCGCGCGTGTCGCCGCCCCCCGTCTCCGGGGCCGCGCCGCGGGGCTGTGCCCGAACCCAGCCGAGTGGTTCCGAACCCAGCCGAGCAGTTCCGAACCGAGCCCCCACCGAGCCCCCTCCCCCGCAACCCGCCCACCTGGGCTGCCCTCAGCCGCGCCCCAGCCGAACCCAGCCGAGCGGTTCCGAACCTAGACGAACGGTTCCGACCCCGAGCCTGAGGGGCTGCCCCGTGGGGCTGCGCCCGAACCCGGGCGGACCCGGCCGAGCGGTTCCGAGCCGAGCCCCAAGGGCCGTCCTGTGAGGCTGCGCCTGAACCCAGCCGAGCCCAGCGGAACACAGCCGAGCGGGTCCGAACCGACCCCTAGGGGCCGCGCCGAGCCGAGCCCAGTTCGCAGCGCCCGAGCCGAACCGAGGCCGAGCCGTTCCGAACCGATCCCCAGAGGCCGCGACACAGGAGTTCGCTGCCGAGCGCCGGAACCCAGCCGAGCCCAGCCGCAGGGGCCGCGCCGCCAGGCTGCGCTCGGGAACTTCCGAACCCAGCCGAACACCTTCCGAACCCGGCCGAGCCCTTCCGAACCGTTCCGAGGCGCTCCGAACCCTTGGTACCGGGCCGTTCCCGGGCCGTGGCGACCCCGCGCCCGCCCCGCCGCCGCCTCCCCCTCCGCCTCCCTTCCCTTCCACCATCCTGCCAGTAATTTTCCAAGCCCCGCTCGGCGTTTCCCGGTGGAGCTGCCCGGAGGCTCGGCGGGGGCCATGGGAGACAAAGGCACCCGGTGAGTGCGGCTGGGGCCGGGGCGGGCGCGGGGAGGTCCGGGCTGGCAGCCCCGGGACGGCGGCGGAGGAGCGAGGCGGCGGTGGGGAGATCGCGGAGCGCCTGCGCTGCCTGTGCCAGCCCTGCCCGGCCGGCTCCCTGCAGACCCTCCCGGCTCCCTTCGGCTCCCTGCCACAGGTCCCTTAAGCCCCCAGACCCCCTCCGTCACCCCCAGACCCCCTCTGTCACCCCCAGACCCCCTCCGTCACCCCCCAGGCCCCCTCCGTCATCCCCAGACCACCTCTGTCACCCCCCAGACCCCCTCCGTCACCCCCAGACCCCCTCTGTCACCCTCCAGACCCCCTCCGTCACCCCCAGACCCCTTCGTCACCCCCAGACCCCTTCTGTCACCCCCTAGACCCCCTCAGTCACCCCCAGACCCCCTCCGTCACCCCCAGACCCCTCCGTCACCCCCAGACCCCCTCCGTCACCCCCCAGACCCCCTCCGTCACCCCCAGACCTCCTCAGTCACCCCCAGACCTCCTCCGTCACCCCCCAGACCCCTCCATCACCCCCAGACTCCTCCGTCACCCCCCAGACCCCTCCGTCACCCCCCAGACCCCTCCATCACCCCCAGACCCCTCCATCACCCCCAGACCCCTCCGTCACCCCCAGACCTCCTCAGTCAGCCCCCAGACCCTCTTAGTCACCCCCCAGACCCCCTCCGTCACCCCCAGACCCCCTCAGTTTCCCCCCCTCCCCCACCTCCAGGGACCCTCTTGGTACATCCCAGGGGGGTCCAGGGGGCACATGGGGGGGACCTGGAGAGTTGGGGAGGGGGTCCCAGCCCCCCCTGCCCAGTGTCCCCCCAGCAGAAGCCAGGCCCTGGTTGCCCCCCAGCTGTCATCTGGGGCTTGTGACCCCCCAGGATCCCGGCATGGACCCCTCCCCCCTTATTTTGGGGGTTTCTGACCCCCAGGATCCAGACCCTGCTTGCTCCCCTCCTTTAATGTGGGGCTTGTGACACCCCCAGGACCCAGACCCTGCTGGGACCCCCCCCAGGACCCAGACCCTGCAGGGACCCCCTCAGGACCCAGACCCTGCTGGGACCCCCCCAGGACCCAGACCCTGCTGGGGCTCCTGGGGGGGTCTGGCCCAACTTTGGCAGAACCTTCCAGAAGCTCAGCAGCGGTTTTGGGGTGGCAGGGTGGGATCTGGGGGGGCTGCTGATAAATCACCCCCCCATCCCCCCTCCCTTCCCCCCCCACACCTACTTTACCTCTGACCCCAAATCCATTTGGATTCATCCCAAAAGCCTCAGGGGGGACTTGGAGGAGCAACCCCCAAAAGCTGCCCCAGCCTGGGGCCACCTCCCTCCTCTTGGCTGCTGGGGGGTCCCCAATCCACCTCTGCCACCCCACCCCCCTTGGTGCCAGCTTTGGGGTCCCCCAGCTCCCCCCATGGTGGGGGAGGAGCCCCCAGCTGCAGGGTGCTGCTCCCCTGCTTTTTTGGGGGGGGTCCCTGCAGGTGGTGGCTTGGGGCCAGCTCCCCTCAGCCTGCACTTAGCTCCGGGGTCCCCTCCTTGCCCTTCTACACCCTCAAACCAGGTCAGGAGGCTGCCTGGGAGTGCCAGCACCTCCCCACCCCCCCTCCCCTTCCTCCCCCTCCCGCCCCTCCCCGTGGGGTCCTGGGGCAGGTCAGGGATGGGGGCTGGCAGGAGAGGGAGGCTTGGAAGTGGCCCAGGAGGGAGCCTGCAGCTTCCTGCTGCTGGGGCCACAGCCAGGACCTCCCCTGGCCAGGGAAGCCCCCAGAGCCCCCAGCGGGCATGGTCCTGGGGGGCTCCTCCTCTTCCTCTTCCTCCTCCCCTTCCCAGTAGGACCCCACTGGCTGTGAGGATGTGGCTGCTGCCTGCTCCTCTTCCTCCCTGGACCTTCCCTTTGCTGAGGAGCTGCTGCCCACTGAGAGGGCAAAGGCTGCCCAGGTCCTGCTGGGAGCTGCTGGTGGCTGCTGGTGCCTGCTGGTGCCTGCTGGTGCCTGCTGGTGCCTGCTGTTGGCTGTTGGTGCCTGCTGGTGGCTGCTGGTGGCTGCTGGTGGCTGCTGGTGGCTGCTGGTGCCTGCTGGTGCCTGCTGGTGGCTGCTGGTGGCTGCTGGTGGCTGTTGGTGCCTGCTGGTGCCTGTTGGTGGCTGTTGGTGGCTGCTGGTGCCTGCTGGTGGCTGCTGGTGGCTGTTGGTGGCTGTTGGTGCCTGCTGGTGGCTGTTGGTGGCTGCTGGTGCCTGCTGGTGGCTGCTGGTGGCTGTTGGTGGCTGTTGGTGGCTGTTGGTGCCTGCTGGTGGCTGCTGGTGGCTGCTGGTGGCTGTTGGTGGCTGTTGGTGCCTGCTGGTGGCTGTTGGTGGCTGCTGGTGCCTGCTGGTGGCTACTGGTGCCTGCTGGTGGCTGTTGGTGCCTGCTGGTGGCTGCTGGTGCCTGCTGGTGCCTGCTGGTGGCTGCTGGTGGCTGTTGGTGCCTGCTGGTGGCTGCTGGTGGCTGTTGGTGCCTGCTGGTGCCTGCTGGTGGCTGCTGGTGCCTGCTGGTGCCTGCTGGTGGCTGCTGGTGGCTGCTGGTGCTGTTGGTGCCTGCTGGTGCCTGCTGGTGGCTGTTGGTGGCTGCTGGTGCTGTGGTGCCTGCTGGTGGCTGTTGGTGCCTGCTGGTGCCTGCTGGTGGCTGTTGGTGCTGCTGGTGGCTGCTGGTGCCTGCTGGTGGCTGTGGTGCTGTGGTGCCTGCTGGTGGCTGTTGGTGCTGCTGGTGGCTGCTGGTGGCTGTTGGTGGCTGCTGGTGCTGTGGTGGCTGCTGGTGGCTGTTGGTGCCTGCTGGTGGCTGCTGGTGGCTGCTGGTGGCTGCTGGTGCTGTGGTGGCTGTGGTGGCTGCTGGTGCTGCTGGTGGCTGTGGTGGCCTGCTGGGTGCTGTGGTGGCCTGCTGGTGCCTGCTGGTGGCTGCTGGGTGCTGTGCTGTGTGGCCTGTGTGGCTGGTGCTGTGGCTGCTGCTGGTGCCTGCTGGTGCTGCTGTGCTGTGGTGCTGCTGTGCCTGCTGGTGGTCTGGTGCCTGCTGGTGGCTGTGCTGGTGCCTGCTGGTGGCTGGTGCTGCTGTGCTGCTGTGCCTGCTGGTGGCTCTGCTGGTGGCTGCTGGTGGCTGCTGGTGGCCTGCTGGTGGCTGCTGTGGCTGGTGTGCCTGCTGTGGCCTGCTGGTGGCCTGCTGTGGCTGCTGGTGGCTTCTGTCTCCGGAGTTTCGCCCAGCAGGAAGGGCTGGGGGGGGCAGGGGAGGCTCTGGAGCGTCCTCCTTGCCCTGCCCCCCCACCAGCTGCAGCAGGTCCCCCCCAGGGTGTGGTGGGGAGCACTGCTGAAGGCTGGGTGGTGAATGAAATGAAATGAGAAAGATGAAGTATGGAATTGAGAAGGGGAGGACATAGCAGACCCCTGCTGCTGTCTGTGAAAGGGCAAAGGGAAAGGGCGGGGCGGCGTAGAGGGAGGGCCACAGGCCATGGGAAGAGGCCACGGCTGAGGCCACACCACACGCCACGGCACCACTGCACCTGGTCACCCCCCTGCAGCCTACGGCCCCACCCCCCACACTCTGCCCAGGTGACCCGGTCTGAGCCCCGCCTCCCCTCCGCGGGCCCCGCCAGATAGGTCCCCTCGGTCCCCAGCGCCGCCTCGGGCCCCCGCGGGCCAAAGCGGGAACACGCTGGCCAAAGTCAGTATGGGCAACCACCGCAGGAAACCGACGCAAGCCAGCCAAGGCCCTAGAGCGAAACCTACGGAGCAACGGTGGCGTGCCCCCGAGGGCCCCAACCGCGCGCAGGGACCAGCGACGCGAAGCCGGCGCGAGAGACGAGCCGGGGCCGCGGGGAACACGCGGGCCACCGCAAAAAGGAGGGAAAGAGGGAACACAAAGAAAGGAGAGGGACCCCGCAAGGGCCAACGCGGGGCCACCGAAGGCGTGATCGAGGGAACAAGCACGGGAGCGGGAGGAGAGAGGGGAGGAGGAGAAGGGGCTCCAAGAGGAGAAGGGAGAGGGGGAGGGCGGAGGGGGGCTGGTTGGGGGGGGAAGAGAACACAGAGAGGCACGCGGGCAAAGAGGGCCCCGAGGGCCCGCGGTCCCCCGCGGGCCAAGAAAGAGGGAACCGCGGGCCCACCTCGGGGCCCCCGCTGGCCCAGCGGGCAACAGAAGGGGGAAAAACGACGGGAAAAAGATGGGAGAAGGTGGCCACCGCAGGGCCCAGCGGTCCCCCGCGGGACAACGCGGGCGGATTCGCGAGAAGCGAGGATAAAGCAGAGTGGGACAGGGAGGGCCCACGAGGGACCGAGGGGCGTGGGGGCGGACGATGCGGGGCACCCGATGGGACAAGCGGGCCAACACTGTCACCCTCGGCCCCCGCGGTCCCATCGGTGCCCCGAGCGGGCCCCCGTCGGTCCCCCTGCTGGTTCCCTCTCTGTCCCCCGCATTGCCCAGCTGTCCCCTCTGTCTCCTCTTGCTGTCCCCTCTTTCCACCCGGACGGTCCCCTCTGGCCCCCTCCTGTCCCTCTGTCCCTCTGTCCCTCTGTCCCCTCTCTGTCCCTCTGTCCCCTCCTGTCCCTCTGTCCCTCTGTCCCCTCTGTCCCTCTGTCCCCTCCTGTCCCTCTGTCCCTCTGTCCCCTCTGTCCCCCTCTGTCCCTCTGTCCCTCTGTCCCCCTGCCCCTCTGTCCCCTGTCCCTCTGTCCCTCTGTCCCTCTGTCCCTCTGCCCCTCTGTCCCTCTGTCCCTCTGTCCCTCTGCCCCTCTGTCCTCTGTCCCCTGCCCCTCTGTCCCTCTGTCCCTCTGTCCCTCTGTCCCCTGTCCCTCTGTCCCTCTGTCCCTCTGTCCCTCTGTCCCCTTGTCCCTCTGTCCCTCTGTCCCTCTGTCCCTCTGTCCCTCCTGTCCCTCTGTCCCTCTGTCCCTCCTGTCCCTCTGTCCCTCTGTCTCTCTGTCCCTCTGTCCCTCTGTCCCTCCTGTCCCTCCTGTCCCCTCCTGTCCCTCTGTCCCTCTGTCCCTCTGTCCCTCTGTCTCTCCTGTCCCTCTGTCTCTCCTGTCCCTCTGTCCCTCTGTCCCTCTGTCCCTCCTGTCCCTCTGTCCCTCCTGTCCCTCTGTCCCTCTGTCTCTCTGTCCCTCTGTCCCTCTGTCCCTCCTGTCCCTCTGTCCCTCCTGTCCCTCTGTCTCTCCTGTCCCTCTGTCCCTCTGTCTCTCCTGTCCCTCTGTCCCTCCTGTCCCTCTGTCCCTCTGTCCCCTCTGTCCCTCCTGTCCCTCTGTCCCTCTGTCCCTCCTGTCCCCTCCTGTCCCTCCTGTCCCTCTGTCCCTCTGTCCCTCCTGTCCCCTCCTGTCCCTCCTGTCCCTCTGTCCCTCTGTCCCCTCCTGTCCCTCTGTCCCCTCCTGTCCGTCTGTCCCTCCTGTCTCTCTGTCCATCTGTCTCTCCTGTCCCTCCTGTCCCTCTGTCCCTCCTGTCTCTCTGTCCCTCTGTCCCTCCTGTCCGTCTGTCCCCTCCTGTCCCTCTGTCCCCTCCTGTCCCTCTGTCCCTCCTGTCCCTCCTGTCCCTCCTGTCCCTCCTGTCCCTCTGTCCCTCTGTCCCTCCTGTCCCCTCTGTCCCTCCTGTCCCTCCTGTCCCTCTGTCCCTCTGTCCCCTCTGTCCCCTCCTGTCCCCTCCTGTCCCTCCTGTCCCTCTGTCCCTCCTGTCCCCTCCTGTCCCTCTGTCCCTCTGTCCCCTCCTGTCCCCTCTGTCCCTCTGTCCCTCCTGTCCCTCTGTCCCTCTGTCCCCTCCTGTCCCCTCCTGTCCCTCTGTCCCCTCTGTCCCTCTGTCCCCTCCTGTCCCTCCTGTCCCCTCTGTCCCTCTGTCCCTCCTGTCCCTCCTGTCCCTCTGTCCCTCCTGTCCCCTCTGTCCCTCCTGTCCCTCCTGTCCCTCCTGTCCCTCCTGTCCCTCTGTCCCTCTGTCCCCTCCTGTCCCTCTGTCCCTCCTGTCCCTCCTGTCCCTCTGTCCCCTCCTGTCCCTCTGTCCCCTCCTGTCCCTCCTGTCCCCTCCTGTCCCTCCTGTCCCTCTGTCCCTCTGTCCCCTCCTGTCCCTCCTGTCCCTCTGTCCCTCCTGTCCCTCTGTCCCCTCCTGTCCCTCCTGTCCCCTCTGTCCCTCTGTCCCTCTGTCCCCTCCTGTCCCTCCTGTCCCCTCTGTCCCCTCCTGTCCCTCCTGTCCCTCTGTCCCTCTGTCCCCTCCTGTCCCTCTGTCCCCTCTGTCCCCTCCTGTCCCCTCTGTCCCTCTGTCCCCTCCTGTCCCCTCCTGTCCCTCTGTCCCTCTGTCCCTCCTGTCCCCTCCTGTCCCTCTGTCCCTCCTGTCCCCTCTGTCCCCTCCTGTCCCTCCTGTCCCTCTGTCCCTCTGTCCCCTCTGTCCCCTCCTGTCCCTCCTGTCCCCTCCTGTCCCTCTGTCCCCTCTGTCCCTCTGTCCCTCCTGTCCCCTCTGTCCCTCTGTCCCTCTGTCCCCTCTGTCCCTCCTGTCCCCTCTGTCCCTCCTGTCCCTCCTGTCCCTCTGTCCCCTCTGTCCCCTCCTGTCCCTCTGTCCCCTCTGTCCCTCTGTCCCCTCCTGTCCCTCTGTCCCTCTGTCCCTCTGTCCCCTCCTGTCCCTCTGTCCCTCTGTCCCTCTGTCCCTCCTGTCCCTCTGTCCCCTCCTGTCCCCTCTGTCCCTCTGTCCCCTCTGTCCCTCCTGTCCCCTCTGTCCCTCTGTCCCTCCTGTCCCTCCTGTCCCCTCCTGTCCCTCTGTCCCCTCCTGTCCCTCCTGTCCCTCTGTCCCCTCCTGTCCCCTCTGTCCCCTCCTGTCCCTCCTGTCCCTCTGTCCCCTCCTGTCCCCTCTGTCCCTCCTGTCCCTCTGTCCCCTCCTGTCCCTCCTGTCCCCTCCTGTCCCCTCTGTCCCCTCTGTCCCTCTGTCCCTCCTGTCCCCTCTGTCCCCTCCTGTCCCCTCTGTCCCCTCCTGTCCCTCTGTCCCTCTGTCCCCTCCTGTCCCTCCTGTCCCCTCCTGTCCCTCCTGTCCCTCCTGTCCCTCCTGTCCCCTCCTGTCCCCTCCTGTCCCCTCCTGTCCCCTCCTGTCCCTCCTGTCCCTCTGTCCCTCTGTCCCTCTGTCCCCTCCTGTCCCTCCTGTCCCTCTGTCCCTCCTGTCCCCTCCTGTCCCCTCCTGTCCCCTCCTGTCCCTCCTGTCCCCTCCTGTCCCCTCCTGTCCCTCTGTCCCTCCTGTCCCCTCTGTCCCTCCTGTCCCCTCTGTCCCTCTGTCCCTCCTGTCCCCTCCTGTCCCTCCTGTCCCTCTGTCCCTCTGTCCCCTCCTGTCCCTCCTGTCCCTCTGTCCCCTCCTGTCCCTCCTGTCCCCTCCTGTCCCTCCTGTCCCTCCTGTCCCTCTGTCCCTCTGTCCCCTCCTGTCCCTCTGTCCCCTCCTGTCCCTCTGTCCCTCCTGTCCCCTCCTGTCCCCTCTGTCCCTCTGTCCCTCTGTCCCTCCTGTCCCTCCTGTCCCTCCTGTCCCCTCCTGTCCCTCCTGTCCCTCCTGTCCCCTCCTGTCCCTCCTGTCCCTCCTGTCCCCTCCTGTCCCCTCCTGTCCCTCCTGTCCCCTCCTGTCCCCTCCTGTCCCCTCCTGTCCCTCCTGTCCCTCCTGTCCCTCCTGTCCCTCCTGTCCCCTCCTGTCCCTCCTGTCCCTCCTGTCCCTCCTGTCCCCTCCTGTCCCTCTGTCCCCTCCTGTCCCTCCTGTCCCTCCTGTCCCTCTGTCCCCTCCTGTCCCTCTGTCCCTCTGTCCCTCCTGTCCCCTCTGTCCCCTCCTGTCCCCTCCTGTCCCTCTGTCCCTCTGTCCCCTCCTGTCCCCTCTGTCCCTCTGTCCCTCTGTCCCTCCTGTCCCCTCCTGTCCCCTCTGTCCCTCCTGTCCCGCCTGTCCCTCCTGTCCCTCCTGTCCCCTCCTGTCCCTCTGTCCCTCCTGTCCCCTCTGTCCCTCCTGTCCCTCCTGTCCCCTCCTGTCCCCTCTGTCCCCTCCTGTCCCCTCCTGTCTCCTCTCTGTCCCTCTGTCCCCTCCTGTCCCTCTGTCCCTCTGTCCCCTCCTGTCCCTCCTGTCCCTCCTGTCCCCTCTGTCCCTCTGTCCCTCCTGTCCCCTCCTGTCCCCTCCTGTCCCTCTGTCCCCTCCTGTCCCCTCTGTCCCTCCTGTCCCTCTGTCCCTCTGTCCCTCCTGTCCCCTCCTGTCCCCTCCTGTCCCCTCCTGTCCCTCTGTCCCTCCTGTCCCCTCTGTCCCCTCTGTCCCTCCTGTCCCCTCTGTCCCTCCTGTCCCCTCCTGTCCCTCTGTCCCTCTGTCCCTCCTGTCCCCTCTGTCCCTCTGTCCCTCTGTCCCTCCTGTCCCTCCTGTCCCCTCTGTCCCTCCTGTCCCCTCTGTCCCCTCTGTCCCTCTGTCCCCTCCTGTCCCTCCTGTCCCTCTGTCCCTCCTGTCCCCTCTGTCCCTCTGTCCCTCTGTCCCTCTGTCCCCTCCTGTCCCTCCTGTCCCCTCTGTCCCTCCTGTCCCTCCTGTCCCTCTGTCCCCTCTGTCCCTCCTGTCCCCTCTGTCCCTCTGTCCCTCTGTCCCCTCCTGTCCCCTCTGTCCCTCCTGTCCCTCTGTCCCCTCCTGTCCCTCTGTCCCCTCCTGTCCCCTCTGTCCCTCTGTCCCTCTGTCCCCTCTGTCCCCTCTGTCCCCTCTGTCCCCTCCTGTCCCTCCTGTCCCCTCTGTCCCTCCTGTCCCCTCCTGTCCCCTCTGTCCCTCTGTCCCTCCTGTCCCTCTGTCCCTCTGTCCCCTCCTGTCCCTCTGTCCCCTCTGTCCCTCTGTCCCTCTGTCCCCTCCTGTCCCCTCTGTCCCTCTGTCCCTCCTGTCCCCTCCTGTCCCTCTGTCCCCTCCTGTCCCCTCTGTCCCCTCCTGTCCCCTCCTGTCCCTCTGTCCCTCCTGTCCCTCTGTCCCTCCTGTCCCTCCTGTCCCCTCTCTGTCCCCTCTGTCCCTCTGTCCCCTCTGTCCCCTCCTGTCCCTCCTGTCCCCCTCTGTCCCCTCTGTCCCTCTGTCCCCTCTGTCTCCTCTGTCCCCTCTGTCCCTCTGTCCCTCTGTCCCCTCCTCTGTCCCCTCTGTCCCCTCCTGTCCCTCTGTCCCTCTGTCCCCTCTCTGTCCCCTCTGTCCCTCTGTCCCTCCTGTCCCCTCTGTCCCTCTGTCCCCTCTGTCCCTCTGTCCCTCTGTCCCTCTGTCCCTCTGTCCCTCTGTCCCCTCTGTCCCCTCTGTCCCTCTGTCCCCTCCTGTCCCCTCTGTCCCTCCTGTCCCTCTGCCCCTCTGTCCCTCTGTCCCTCTGTCCCTCCTCTGTCCCTCTGTCCCTCTGTCCCCTCTGTCCCCTCTGTCCCTCCTGTCCCTCTGTCCCCTCTGTCCCCTCTGTCCCTCTGTCCCTCTGTCCTCCTCTGTCTCCTCTGTCTCCTCTGTCCTCCTCTGTCTCCTCTGTCCTCCTCTGTCTCCTCTGTCCTCCTCTGTCTCCTCTGTCCTCCTCTGTCTCCTCTGTCCTCCTCTGTCTCCTCTGTCCTCCTCTGTCTCCTCTCTCTCCTCTGTCTCCTCTGTCCTCCTCTGTCTCCTCTGTCCTCCTCTGTCTCCTCTGTCCTCCTCTGTCTCCTCTCTCTCCTCTGTCTCCTCTGTCCTCCTCTGTCTCCTCTCTCTCCTCTGTCTCCTCTGTCCTCCTCTGTCTCCTCTGTCCCCCTCTGTCCCCTCTGTCTCCTCTGTCCTCCTCTGTCCCCTCTCTCTCCTCTGTCTCCTCTGTCCTCCTCTGTCTCCTCTCTCTCCTCTGTCCCCTCTCTCTCCTCTGTCTCCTCTGTCCTCCTCTGTCTCCTCTGTCCCCCTCTGTCCCCTCTGTCCCCTCTGTCCCCCCGGGGGTGCTGTGGGGCAGTGCTGGGTTCTGGGATTTGCCATCCTGGAGACCTTCCTGGGGGCACACCCAGGTCCTGCCCCCCCCGGGATCCCCCCAAGCTCCTGCACCCCCCTGGTGTCCCCCCAAGCTCTGTGCTCCCCCTGGCGTCCCCCCAAGCTCCTGCACCCCCCTGGGGTCCCCCCAAGCTCTGTGCCCCCCCTGGGGTCCCCCCAAGCTCCTGCACCCTTGGCATGAGGCCACCCCAAGCTCCTTCACCCCTGGCATGGTGCCCATGAGGCTTTCAGGGGCTCCTACACCCCTGGCATGAGGTCACCCTAAGCTAAGCTCCTTCAGCCCTGGCATGGTGCCCATGAGGCTCTCAGGCTCTGTGAGGCTTCTGCACGCCTGGCAGGGCACATGGGCACAGGTGGAGAGTCAGACTGGCACAGGGCTAAGGGTGCCCCTGGCATGCAGGGTAGGGGTGAGGGTTGCATTGCCACATGGGCACAGGGCTGAGGGTGCTTCTGGCACATGGGCACAGGTTGAGAGTCAGACTGGCACAGGGCTGAGGAGGCTGCCCCTGGCACGTGGGCACAGGTTGAGGGTCAGACTGGCACAGGGCCAGGGGGCACCCCAGCCCCCCATGGCTGCTCCTGCTGGGGTTGTGCCCAGCCTGAGGTCAGGGCCAGCCTCCCTTGGCCGTGCCAGGAGGCCTCCCTGTGGGCAGAGGTGGGCAGTGGGGGTGAGGCAGAGCCTGGCAGAGCCTGGCAGGGCCTGGCCCTGCTTCCTGCCCACCCTTCCCCCCCTGTAATCTTCCCGGATGGCTTTAATGGAATTTAGAGGCCTGGCAGGATAATCCCAGGAGAGCCCATTAAGGGTGGCACCATGCCAGGGCAGCTCTGCTCAGCCCTGCCCCCTCCCTGCCCCCTCCCTGCTCACAGCCCCAGGCTGCCACAGCTTGGAGGGCCCCAGGGGGGCTGCAGGCTGGGGGCAGAGGGCTGGGAGGTGCCAGGGGGGAAAGGCCCTGGGGGGGCTGTGGGCAGCGCCTGGAGAGGAGCCAGGGGGTGCCCAGGGGGGCAAGGAGGGCAGCAGCAGCCTGGGCTGGAGCAGCAATGGTGTGGGCAGCAGGAGCAGGGCAGGGCTTGTGCCCCTGGGCTGGGCACTGGAGAGGGCACACCTCAAGCCAATTCTCATCAGTCCCTCCCCACCTCCTGGGCACCTCTGGCCACCCTTGCCCAGTGCTGGTGCGTGGGTAGCCTGGTGCCCACCTGGTGCCCTGCCAGCTGGTGCCAGCCAGTGCCATCTGTGCCAGCTGCTGAGTGGAGCCTCTCCTTTGCAGGGTGTTCAAGAAGGCCAGTCCCAACGGCAAGGTGAGTGCCCAGGGCCTTCCTGGGGTGCCAATCACTGCCACCAGCTGCTGGGGACGCAGCCCTGGGCCCCTCCAAAGGTGCCTGCTGGTGGCTGCTGGTGGCTGCTGGTGGCTGCTGGTGCCTGCTGGTGCCTGCTGGTGCCTGCTGGTGGCTGCTGGTGCCTGCTGGTGCCTGCTGGTGGCTGCTGGTGGCTTCCTGTCTCCGGAGTTTCGCCAGCAGGAAGGGCTGGGGGGGGGCAGGGGAGGCTCTGAGCTTCCTCTTGCCCTGCCCCCCCCAGCTGCAGGCAGGTCCCCCCCAGGGTGTGGTGGGGAGCAGCTGCTGAAGGCTGGGAGGCCACCACTGCCCCCCTGGTCACCCCTGAGCCCCTCTGTCCCCTCTGTCCCCTCTGTCCCCCTCTGTCCCCCTCTGTCCCCCTCTGTCCCCCTCTGTCCCCCTCTGTCCCCTCTGTCCCCCTCTGTCCCCCTCTGTCCCCCTCTGTCCCCCTCTGTCCCCTCCTGTCCCCTCCTGTCCCCTCTGTCCCTCCTGTCCCCTCCTGTCCCCTCCTGTCCCCTCCTGTCCCCTCCTGTCCCCTCCTGTCCCCTCCTGTCCCCTCTGTCCCTCTGTCCCTCTGTCCCCTCCTGTCCCCTCTGTCCCCTCCTGTCCCCTCCTGTCCCCTCCTGTCCCCCTCCTGTCCCCCTGTCCCTCTGTCCCCTCCTGTCCCCTCCTGTCCCCTCCTGTCCCTCTGTCCCCTCTGTCCCCTCCTGTCCCCTCCTGTCCCCTCTGTCCCCTCCTGTCCCCTCCTGTCCCCTCCTGTCCCCTCCTGTCCCCTGTCCCCTCCTGTCCCCTCCTGTCCCCTCCTGTCCCTCCTGTCCCTGTCCCCTCCTGTCCCCTCCTGTCCCCTCCTGTCCCCTCCTGTCCCCTCCTGTCCCCTCCTGTCCCCTCTGTCCCCTCCTGTCCCCTCCTGTCCCCTCCTGTCCCCTCCTGTCCCCCTGTCCCTCTGTCCCCTCCTGTCCCTCCTGTCCCCTCTGTCCCCCCTGTCCCCTCTGTCCCTCTGTCCCCTCTGTCCCCTCCTGTCCCCTCCTGTCCCCTCCTGTCCCTCCTGTCCCCTCCTGTCCCCTCCTGTCCCTCCTGTCCCCTCCTGTCCCCTCCTGTCCCCTCCTGTCCCTCCTGTCCCCTCCTGTCCCTTCCGTCCCCTCCTGTCCCCTCCTGTCCCCTCCTGTCCCCTCCTGTCCCCTCCTGTCCCTCCTGTCCCTCTGTCCCTCTGTCCCCTCCTGTCCCCTCCTGTCCCCTCCTGTCCCCTCCTGTCCCCTCCTGTCCCCTCCTGTCCCCTCCTGTCCCCTCCTGTCCCTCTGTCCCCTCCTGTCCCCTCCTGTCCCTCCTGTCCCTCTGTCCCCTCCTGTCCCCTCCTGTCCCCTCCTGTCCCCCTCTGTCCCCTCCTGTCCCCTCCTGTCCCCCTCCTGTCCCCTCCTGTCCCCTCCTGTCCCCTCTGTCCCTCCTGTCCCCTCTGTCCCCTCCTGTCCCCTCCTGTCCCCTCTGTCCCCTCCTGTCCCCTCCTGTCCCCTCCTGTCCCCTCCTGTCCCTCTGTCCCCTCCTGTCCCCTCCTGTCCCCTCCTGTCCCCTCCTGTCCCCTCTGTCCCCTCCTGTCCCCTCCTGTCCCCTCTGTCCCCTCCTGTCCCCTCTGTCCCCTCCTGTCCCCTCTGTCCCCTCCTGTCCCCTCCTGTCCCCTCCTGTCCCCTCCTCTGTCCCCTCCTGTCCCCTCTGTCCCCTCCTGTCCCCTCCTGTCCCCTCTGTCCCCTCTGTCCCCTCTGTCCCCTCCTGTCCCCTCTGTCCCCTCCTGTCCCCTCCTGTCCCCTCTGTCCCCTCCTGTCCCCTCTGTCCCTCTGTCCCTCTGTCCCCTCCCTGTCCCCCTCTTTCCCCCTCTGTCCCCCTCTGTCCCCTCTGTCCCCTCTGTCCCCTCTGTCCCCCTCTGTCCCCTCTGTCCCCCTCTGTCCCCCTCTGTCCCCTCTGTCCCCTCTGTCCCCTCTGTCCCCTCTGTCCCCCTCTTTCCCCCTCTGTCCCCTCTGTCCCCCTCTGTCCCCCTCTGTCCCCTCTGTCCCCCTCTTTCCCCCTCTGTCCCCTCAGGCACTGGCAGCGGGGCAGGGAAAGTGAGGCACAGTGGGCACCTCCCTGCAGCCCCTCCCCCATGGGCTGCTGCTGGCCCTGTGCCATCCTGGCCCTGTGCCATGCTTCAGGGGTCCCAGGGAGGGGCACTGGGAGGGCTTAGGCTTGACCCAGTGTGCCCAGGTGCCAGGATTCTTCAGGTGCCAGCAGGTGTGGGCACATCTGGAAGGTTCCAGGCTTTGGGGGTGAGGGTGCCAGCAGGTGTGGGCACATCTGGAGGGCCTCCAGGCTTTGGCTGGGGGTGCCACTGGCTCCTGGGTGCTGCAGTGCTGAGGGTGCCCCTGTTGGGGGCACTCTGGTGGGCAGTGCCCAGGTCAGGGAGGACCTGAGGCCCCCCCTGGAGCCCTGTGCCCATGGTGCCCTCCTGTGCCCTCCCCACAGCTCACTGTCTACCTGGGCAAGAGAGACTTTGTGGACCACATCGACCTCGTGGACCCTGTGGGTAGGTGGGGCTGGGGTGGGCACAGCTGGGGGGCACCCTGGGGCAAGGCCTCCCCAAGGTGCCCCCTGAGCCCCTGGTCCTCTCCTGCAGATGGGGTGGTGCTGGTGGACCCTGAGTACCTGAAGGAGAGGAAAGGTAAGAGCCAGGCCCTGCCTGGCACCGAGCTGGCACCACCACAGGCTGGCACCTGCCTGGGCCTGCCCCGGGGTTGGCAGCTCTGGGCCCCTGGGGGATGCCCTCCAGGCCCTTGGGCATGGAGGTCCTGCAGGGGTGGTCCAAGGTGGATCTGGCTGGGCCTGGGGCTGCTGTCCCTGCATGGCACAGCCTGGCAGCCACCACGGCCTCCTGCTGCTGCTGGGGCACCCGGGTGGCACCGTGCCATGGTGGCACCATGCTGGCATCATAGAAGGGCTTGGGTGGGAAGGGACCTTGAAAGGTGATGGTGCAGTGATGCCACCACCAAGCCCAGGATGCCACTACGCCGTGGTGCCACCACCTCATGGTGCCACCACCCCATGATGCTACCACCACCCCATGGTGCCACCACCCCATGCCACCACTCCACAATGAAACCACCCCACAGTGCCACCACCCCATGATGCCACCCCCCTACAATGCCACTCCCTGACGATGCCACACTCCATGATGCCGCCACCCCATGGTGCTGTCACCCCACGATGCCACCTCAATACAGTGCCACCCCCTGCACGATGCCACCCCCCCACAGTGCCACCCCCCTACAATGCCATCCCACATGATGCTGCTCCTCCACAATGCCACCCTCCTCCAGTGCCACCCCCCCACAGTGCCACCCGAGCTGTGCCCGCACCGCAGCCTTTGCCTGTGCGGGAGTCCCTCCGAAGGTCTCTCAACCCAACCTGCCAGGCTGGCAGCGGGCAGGGGGCCGTCCCCGAGCCCTGGCAGCTCTCCCCCCCCCGCCACGGTGCCCACCCTGTGCCCTCCCCGTGCCCAGTGTTCGTCACCCTGACCTGCGCCTTCCGCTACGGCCGCGAGGACCTGGACGTGCTGGGGCTGACCTTCCGCAAGGACCTCTTCGTGGCCAGCTGCCAGCCCTTCCCCCCCCTGCCCGAGGACAGGAGGCCTCTCAGCAGGCTGCAGGAGAGGCTGCTCAAGAAGCTGGGCGACCATGCCTACCCCTTCACCTTCCAGGTGCCCCCTGCCCTGCCCAGGGCACAGCACAGGGCAGCGCACAGGGCACCCCCGGGGAGCACGCACGGAGCGGCAGGGAGGAGGAGGGAGGGGAAGGGGTGGGGGAGGAGGGGAAGGGTTGGGGGAGGAGGGAAAGGGAAGGTTTGGAGTGGAGGAGAAGGATTAGGGGTGGAAGGGAAGGGTGGGTGGAGAGGGAGGGTTAGGGGTGGAGGATGGAGAGTGGAGGGGAAGGCTTTGGGTAGAAGGGGGAGGGTTGGGAGTGGAGGGGAAGGAAGGGTTGGGAGTGGAAGGGAAGGGTTGGGGTGGAGGGTTGGGAGGGGAGGGGAAGGGTTAGGGGTGGAGAGGAGGGGAAGGGTTGGGAATGGAGGGTAAAGAGTGGAGGGGAAGGGTTGGGAATGGAGGGTAGAGAGTGGAGGGAAAGGGTTGGGAATGGAGGGTAGAGAGTGGAGGGAAAGGGTTGGGAATGGAGGGTAGAGAGTGGAGGGGAAGGGTTGGGAATGGAGGGTAGGGAGTGGAGGGGAAGGGTTGGGAATGGAGGGTAGAGAGTGGAGGGGAAGGGTTGGGGCAGAGGGGGAGGGTTGGGGTCCCAGGTCCCCTCCTGACCCCCCTTGGGCCGTGCAGATCCCTCCCAACCTGCCCTGCTCGGTCACCCTGCAGCCAGGCCCCGAGGACACTGGCAAGGTAAGGCCCAGCCTGGCCTGGTGGCCCCGGGCAGTGCCACCCCCGGGCGGTGCCACCCTCTGACTGCTGGGGCTGGAGGGCACCACCTGGAGGTTACTCTGCCCTCTCCTGCCCTCCAGGCCTGTGGGGTGGACTATGAGGTGAAGGCCTTCTGTGCAGAGAACCTGGAGGAGAAGATCCACAAGAGGTGAGGGGAGGGGACCTGGGCAGGCTGGTGGCACAGGAGGGGCAAGGGCAGGGCACGGCCTGGGTCAGGCGGGGCTGGAGGGGGCAGCTGGGGTGGGGGAGGGGTGGAGATGGACTCCAGGGTGGGTTGGGATGGAGATGGACTCCAGGATGGGTTGGGATGGAGATGGACTCCAGGGTGGGTTGGGATGGAGATGGACTCCAGGATGGGTTGGGATGGAGATGGAGTCTAGGATAGGTATGGGATGGAGATGGACTCCAGGATAGGTATGGGATGGAGATGGACTCCAGGATGGGTTGGGATGGAGATGGACTCCAGGGTGGGGTTGGAATGGAGATGGACTCCAGGATAGGTATGGGATGGAGATGAACTCCAGGGTGGGTTGGGATGGAGATGGACTCCAGGATAGGTTGGGATGGAGATGAACTCCAGGGTGGGTTGGGATGGAGATGGACTCCAGGATAGGTATGGGATGGAGATGAACTCCAGGATGGGTTGGGATGGAGATGGACTCCAGGATGGGTTGGGATGGAGATGGACTCCAGGATGGGTTGGGATGGAGATGGACTCCAGGATGGGTTGGGATGTAGATGGACTCCAGGATGGGTTGGGATGGAGATGGACTCCAGGATGGGTTGGGATGGAGATGGACTCCAGGATGGGTTGGGATGGAGATGGACTCCAGGATGGGTTGGGATGGAGATGGACTCCAGGATGGGTTGGGATGGAGATGGACTCCAGGATGGGTTGGGAAGGAGATGGACTCCAGGGTGGGTTGGGATGGAGATGGACTCCAGGGTGGGTTGGGATGGAGATGGAGTCTAGGATAGGTATGGGATGGAGATGGGCTCCAGGATGTGTTGGGATGGAGATGGACTCCAGGATAGGTTGGGATGGAGATGGACTCCAGGGTGGCTTGGGATGGAGATGGACTCCAGGATAGGTATGGGATGAAGATGGACTCCAGGATGGGTTGGGATGGAGATGGACTCCAGGATGGGTTGGGATGGAGATGGACTCCAGGATGGGTTTGGATGGAGATGGAGTCTAGGATAGGTATGGGATGGAGATGAACTCCAGTATAGGTATGGGATGGAGATGGACTCCAGGATGGGTTGGGATGGAGATGGACTCCAGGATAGGTATGGGATGGAGATGAACTCCAGGATGGGTTGGGATGGAGATGCACTCCAGGATAGGTATGGGATG
>NW_026539125.1:0-20134 GCF_027791375.1 Indicator indicator | reverse complement strand
AGGAAAGGCAAAGGAAACGGAAAAGAGCAAAAGCAAAAGAGCAAAAGCCAAAAGAAGAAAAGAGGAAAGGCAAAGGAAACGGAAAAGAGCAAAAGCAAAAGAGCAAAAGCAAAAGAAGAAAAGAGGAAAGGCAAAGGAAACGGAAAAGAGCAAAAGCAAAAGAGCAAAAGGCAAAAGAAGAAAAGAGGAAAGGCAAAGGAAACGGAAAAGAGCAACAGCAAAAGAGCAAAAGGCAAAAGAAGAAAAGAGGAAAGGCAAAGGAAACGGAAAAGAGCAAAAGCAAAAGAGCAAAAGCCAAAAGAAGAAAAGAGGAAAGGCAAAGGAAACGGAAAAGAGCAAAAGCAAAAGAGCAAAAGCAAAAAGAAGAAAAGAGGAAAGGCAAAGGAAACGGAGAAGAGCAAAAGCAAAAGAGCAAAAGCCAAAAGAAGAAAAGAGGAAAGGCAAAGGAAACGGAAAAGAGCAAAAGCAAAAGAGCAAAAGCCAAAAGAAGAAAAGAGGAAAGGCAAAGGAAACGGAAAAGAGCAAAAGCAAAAGAGCAAAAGCAAAAAGAAGAAAAGAGGAAAGGCAAAGGAAACGGAAAAGAGCAAAAGCAAAAGAGCAAAAGCAAAAAGAAGAAAAGAGGAAAGGCAAAGGAAACGGAAAAGAGCAAAAGCAAAAGAGCAAAAGCAAAAAGAAGAAAAGAGGAAAGGCAAAGGAAACGGAAAAGAGCAAAAGCAAAAGAGCAAAAGCAAAAAGAAGAAAAGAGGAAAGGCAAAGGAAACGGAAAAGAGCAAAAGCAAAAGAGCAAAAGCAAAAAGAAGAAAAGAGGAAAGGCAAAGGAAACGGAAAAGAGCAAAAGCAAAAGAGCAAAAGCAAAAAGAAGAAAAGAGGAAAGGCAAAGGAAACGGAAAAGAGCAAAAGCAAAAGAGCAAAAGCAAAAAGAAGAAAAGAGGAAAGGCAAAGGAAACGGAAAAGAGCAAAAGCAAAAGAGCAAAAGCAAAAAGAAGAAAAGAGGAAAGGCAAAGGAAACGGAAAAGAGCAAAAGCAAAAGAGCAAAAGCAAAAGAAGAAAAGAGGAAAGGCAAAGGAAACGGAAAAGAGCAAAAGCAAAAGAGCAAAAGCAAAAAGAAGAAAAGAGGAAAGGCAAAGGAAACGGAAAAGAGCAAAAGCAAAAAGAAGAAAAGAGGAAAGGCAAAGGAAACGGAAAAGAGCAAAAGCAAAAGAGCAAAAGCAAAAAGAAGAAAAGAGGAAAGGCAAAGGAAACGGAAAAGAGCAAAAGCAAAAAGAAGAAAAGAGGAAAGGCAAAGGAAACGGAAAAGAGCAAAAGCAAAAGAGCAAAAGCAAAAAGAAGAAAAGAGGAAAGGCAAAGGAAACGGAAAAGAGCAAAAGCAAAAGAGCAAAAGCAAAAGAAGAAAAGAGGAAAGGCAAAGGAAACGGAAAAGAGCAAAAGCAAAAGAGCAAAAGCAAAAAGAAGAAAAGAGGAAAGGCAAAGGAAACGGAAAAGAGCAAAAGCAAAAGAGCAAAAGCAAAAAGAAGAAAAGAGGAAAGGCAAAGGAAACGGAAAAGAGCAAAAGCAAAAGAGCAAAAGCAAAAAGAAGAAAAGAGGAAAGGCAAAGGAAACGGAAAAGAGCAAAAGCAAAAGAGCAAAAGCAAAAAGAAGAAAAGAGGAAAGGCAAAGGAAACGGAAAAGAGCAAAAGCAAAAGAGCAAAAGCAAAAAGAAGAAAAGAGGAAAGGCAAAGGAAACGGAAAAGAGCAAAAGCAAAAGAGCAAAAGCAAAAAGAAGAAAAGAGGAAAGGCAAAGGAAACGGAAAAGAGCAAAAGCAAAAGAGCAAAAGCAAAAAGAAGAAAAGAGGAAAGGCAAAGGAAACGGAAAAGAGCAAAAGCAAAAGAGCAAAAGCAAAAAGAAGAAAAGAGGAAAGGCAAAGGAAACGGAGAAGAGCAAAAGCAAAAGAGCAAAAGCAAAAAGAAGAAAAGAGGAAAGGCAAAGGAAACGGAAAAGAGCAAAAGCAAAAGAGCAAAAGAAAAAGAAGAAAAGAGGAAAGGCAAAATGAAACGGAAAAGAGCAAAAGCAAAAGAGCAAAAGCAAAAAGAAGAAAAGAGGAAAGGCAAAGGAAACGGAAAAGAGCAAAAGCAAAAGAGCAAAAGCAAAAAGAAGAAAAGAGGAAAGGCAAAGGAAACGGAAAAGAGCAAAAGCAAAAGAGCAAAAGCAAAAGAAGAAAAGAGGAAAGGCAAAGGAAACGGAAAAGAGCAAAAGCAAAAGAGCAAAAGCAAAAAGAAGAAAAGAGGAAAGGCAAAGGAAACGGAAAAGAGCAAAAGCAAAAGAGCAAAAGCAAAAAGAAGAAAGAGAAAGGCAAAGGAAACGGAAAGAGCAAAAGCAAAAGAGCAAAAGCAAAAGAAGAAAAGAGGAAAGGCAAAGGAAACGGAAAAGAGCAAAAGCAAAAGAGCAAAAGCAAAAAGAAGAAAAGAGGAAAGGCAAAGGAAACGGAAAAGAGCAAAAGCAAAAGAGCAAAAGCAAAAAGAAGAAAAGAGGAAAGGCAAAGGAAACGGAAAAGAGCAAAAGCAAAAGAGCAAAAGCAAAAGAAGAAAAGAGGAAAGGCAAAGGAAACGGAAAAGAGCAAAAGCAAAAGAGCAAAAGCAAAAAGAAGAAAAGAGGAAAGGCAAAGGAAACGGAAAAGAGCAAAAGCAAAAGAGCAAAAGCAAAAAGAAGAAAAGAGGAAAGGCAAAGGAAACGGAAAAGAGCAAAAGCAAAAGAGCAAAAGCAAAAAGAAGAAAAGAGGAAAGGCAAAGGAAACGGAAAAGAGCAAAAGCAAAAGAGCAAAAGCAAAAAGAAGAAAAGAGGAAAGGCAAAGGAAACGGAAAAGAGCAAAAGCAAAAGAGCAAAAGCAAAAAGAAGAAAAGAGGAAAGGCAAAGGAAACGGAAAAGAGCAAAAGCAAAAGAGCAAAAGCAAAAAGAAGAAAAGAGGAAAGGCAAAGGAAACGGAAAAGAGCAAAAGCAAAAGAGCAAAAGCAAAAAGAAGAAAAGAGGAAAGGCAAAGGAAACGGAAAAGAGCAAAAGCAAAAGAGCAAAAGCAAAAAGAAGAAAAGAGGAAAGGCAAAGGAAACGGAAAAGAGCAAAAGCAAAAGAGCAAAAGCAAAAAGAAGAAAAGAGGAAAGGCAAAGGAAACGGAAAAGAGCAAAAGCAAAAGAGCAAAAGCAAAAAGAAGAAAAGAGGAAAGGCAAAGGAAACGGAAAAGAGCAAAAGCAAAAGAGCAAAAGCAAAAGAAGAAAAGAGGAAAGGCAAAGGAAACGGAAAAGAGCAAAAGCAAAAGAGCAAAAGCAAAAAGAAGAAAAGAGGAAAGGCAAAGGAAACGGAAAAGAGCAAAAGCAAAAGAGCAAAAGCAAAAAGAAGAAAAGAGGAAAGGCAAAGGAAACGGAAAAGAGCAAAAGCAAAAGAGCAAAAGCAAAAAGAAGAAAAGAGGAAAGGCAAAGGAAACGGAAAAGAGCAAAAGCAAAAGAGCAAAAGCAAAAAGAAGAAAAGAGGAAAGGCAAAGGAAACGGAAAAGAGCAAAAGCAAAAGAGCAAAAGCAAAAAGAAGAAAAGAGGAAAGGCAAAGGAAACGGAAAAGAGCAAAAGCAAAAGAGCAAAAGCAAAAAGAAGAAAAGAGGAAAGGCAAAGGAAACGGAAAAGAGCAAAAGCAAAAGAGCAAAAGCAAAAAGAAGAAAAGAGGAAAGGCAAAGGAAACGGAAAAGAGCAAAAGCAAAAGAGCAAAAGCAAAAAGAAGAAAAGAGGAAAGGCAAAGGAAACGGAAAAGAGCAAAAGCAAAAGAGCAAAAGCAAAAAGAAGAAAAGAGGAAAGGCAAAGGAAACGGAAAAGAGCAAAAGCAAAAGAGCAAAAGCAAAAAGAAGAAAAGAGGAAAGGCAAAGGAAACGGAAAAGAGCAAAAGCAAAAGAGCAAAAGCAAAAAGAAGAAAAGAGGAAAGGCAAAGGAAACGGAAAAGAGCAAAAGCAAAAGAGCAAAAGCAAAAAGAAGAAAAGAGGAAAGGCAAAGGAAACGGAAAAGAGCAAAAGCAAAAGAGCAAAAGCAAAAAGAAGAAAAGAGGAAAGGCAAAGGAAACGGAAAAGAGCAAAAGCAAAAGAGCAAAAGCAAAAGAAGAAAAGAGGAAAGGCAAAGGAAACGGAAAAGAGCAAAAGCAAAAGAGCAAAAGCAAAAAGAAGAAAAGAGGAAAGGCAAAGGAAACGGAAAAGAGCAAAAGCAAAAGAGCAAAAGCAAAAAGAAGAAAAGAGGAAAGGCAAAGGAAACGGAAAAGAGCAAAAGCAAAAGAGCAAAAGCAAAAAGAAGAAAAGAGGAAAGGCAAAGGAAACGGAAAAGAGCAAAAGCAAAAGAGCAAAAGCAAAAAGAAGAAAAGAGGAAAGGCAAAGGAAACGGAAAAGAGCAAAAGCAAAAGAGCAAAAGCAAAAAGAAGAAAAGAGGAAAGGCAAAGGAAACGGAAAAGAGCAAAAGCAAAAGAGCAAAAGCAAAAAGAAGAAAAGAGGAAAGGCAAAGGAAACGGAAAAGAGCAAAAGCAAAAGAGCAAAAGCAAAAAGAAGAAAAGAGGAAAGGCAAAGGAAACGGAAAAGAGCAAAAGCAAAAGAGCAAAAGCAAAAAGAAGAAAAGAGGAAAGGCAAAGGAAACGGAAAAGAGCAAAAGCAAAAGAGCAAAAGCAAAAAGAAGAAAAGAGGAAAGGCAAAGGAAACGGAAAAGAGCAAAAGCAAAAGAGCAAAAGCAAAAAGAAGAAAAGAGGAAAGGCAAAGGAAACGGAAAAGAGCAAAAGCAAAAGAGCAAAAGCAAAAAGAAGAAAAGAGGAAAGGCAAAGGAAACGGAAAAGAGCAAAAGCAAAAGAGCAAAAGCAAAAAGAAGAAAAGAGGAAAGGCAAAGGAAACGGAAAAGAGCAAAAGCAAAAGAGCAAAAGCAAAAAGAAGAAAAGAGGAAAGGCAAAGGAAACGGAAAAGAGCAAAAGCAAAAGAGCAAAAGCAAAAAGAAGAAAAGAGGAAAGGCAAAGGAAACGGAAAAGAGCAAAAGCAAAAGAGCAAAAGCAAAAAGAAGAAAAGAGGAAAGGCAAAGGAAACGGAAAAGAGCAAAAGCAAAAGAGCAAAAGCAAAAAGAAGAAAAGAGGAAAGGCAAAGGAAACGGAAAAGAGCAAAAGCAAAAGAGCAAAAGCAAAAAGAAGAAAAGAGGAAAGGCAAAGGAAACGGAAAAGAGCAAAAGCAAAAGAGCAAAAGCAAAAAGAAGAAAAGAGGAAAGGCAAAGGAAACGGAAAAGAGCAAAAGCAAAAGAGCAAAAGCAAAAAGAAGAAAAGAGGAAAGGCAAAGGAAACGGAAAAGAGCAAAAGCAAAAGAGCAAAAGCAAAAAGAAGAAAAGAGGAAAGGCAAAGGAAACGGAAAAGAGCAAAAGCAAAAGAGCAAAAGCAAAAAGAAGAAAAGAGGAAAGGCAAAGGAAACGGAAAAGAGCAAAAGCAAAAGAGCAAAAGCAAAAAGAAGAAAAGAGGAAAGGCAAAGGAAACGGAAAAGAGCAAAAGCAAAAGAGCAAAAGCAAAAAGAAGAAAAGAGGAAAGGCAAAGGAAACGGAAAAGAGCAAAAGCAAAAGAGCAAAAGCAAAAAGAAGAAAAGAGGAAAGGCAAAGGAAACGGAAAAGAGCAAAAGCAAAAGAGCAAAAGCAAAAAGAAGAAAAGAGGAAAGGCAAAGGAAACGGAAAAGAGCAAAAGCAAAAGAGCAAAAGCAAAAAGAAGAAAAGAGGAAAGGCAAAGGAAACGGAAAAGAGCAAAAGCAAAAGAGCAAAAGCAAAAAGAAGAAAAGAGGAAAGGCAAAGGAAACGGAAAAGAGCAAAAGCAAAAGAGCAAAAGCAAAAAGAAGAAAAGAGGAAAGGCAAAGGAAACGGAAAAGAGCAAAAGCAAAAGAGCAAAAGCAAAAAGAAGAAAAGAGGAAAGGCAAAGGAAACGGAAAAGAGCAAAAGCAAAAGAGCAAAAGCAAAAAGAAGAAAAGAGGAAAGGCAAAGGAAACGGAAAAGAGCAAAAGCAAAAGAGCAAAAGCAAAAAGAAGAAAAGAGGAAAGGCAAAGGAAACGGAAAAGAGCAAAAGCAAAAGAGCAAAAGCAAAAAGAAGAAAAGAGGAAAGGCAAAGGAAACGGAAAAGAGCAAAAGCAAAAGAGCAAAAGCAAAAAGAAGAAAAGAGGAAAGGCAAAGGAAACGGAAAAGAGCAAAAGCAAAAGAGCAAAAGCAAAAAGAAGAAAAGAGGAAAGGCAAAGGAAACGGAAAAGAGCAAAAGCAAAAGAGCAAAAGCAAAAAGAAGAAAAGAGGAAAGGCAAAGGAAACGGAAAAGAGCAAAAGCAAAAGAGCAAAAGCAAAAAGAAGAAAAGAGGAAAGGCAAAGGAAACGGAAAAGAGCAAAAGCAAAAGAGCAAAAGCAAAAAGAAGAAAAGAGGAAAGGCAAAGGAAACGGAAAAGAGCAAAAGCAAAAGAGCAAAAGCAAAAAGAAGAAAAGAGGAAAGGCAAAGGAAACGGAAAAGAGCAAAAGCAAAAGAGCAAAAGCAAAAAGAAGAAAAGAGGAAAGGCAAAGGAAACGGAAAAGAGCAAAAGCAAAAGAGCAAAAGCAAAAAGAAGAAAAGAGGAAAGGCAAAGGAAACGGAAAAGAGCAAAAGCAAAAGAGCAAAAGCAAAAGAAGAAAAGAGGAAAGGCAAAGGAACGGAAAAGAGCAAAAGCAAAAAGAAGAAAAGAGGAAAGGCAAAGGAAACGGAAAAGAGCAAAAGCAAAAGAGCAAAAGCAAAAAGAAGAAAAGAGGAAAGGCAAAGGAAACGGAAAAGAGCAAAAGCAAAAGAGCAAAAGCAAAAAGAAGAAAAGAGGAAAGGCAAAGGAAACGGAAAAGAGCAAAAGCAAAAGAGCAAAAGCAAAAAGAAGAAAAGAGGAAAGGCAAAGGAAACGGAAAAGAGCAAAAGCAAAAGAGCAAAAGCAAAAAGAAGAAAAGAGGAAAGGCAAAGGAAACGGAAAAGAGCAAAAGCAAAAGAGCAAAAGCAAAAAGAAGAAAAGAGGAAAGGCAAAGGAAACGGAAAAGAGCAAAAGCAAAAGAGCAAAAGCAAAAAGAAGAAAAGAGGAAAGGCAAAGGAAACGGAAAAGAGCAAAAGCAAAAGAGCAAAAGCAAAAAGAAGAAAAGAGGAAAGGCAAAGGAAACGGAAAAGAGCAAAAGCAAAAGAGCAAAAGCAAAAAGAAGAAAAGAGGAAAGGCAAAGGAAACGGAAAAGAGCAAAAGCAAAAGAGCAAAAGCAAAAAGAAGAAAAGAGGAAAGGCAAAGGAAACGGAAAAGAGCAAAAGCAAAAGAGCAAAAGCAAAAAGAAGAAAAGAGGAAAGGCAAAGGAAACGGAAAAGAGCAAAAGCAAAAGAGCAAAAGCAAAAAGAAGAAAAGAGGAAAGGCAAAGGAAACGGAAAAGAGCAAAAGCAAAAGAGCAAAAGCAAAAAGAAGAAAAGAGGAAAGGCAAAGGAAACGGAAAAGAGCAAAAGCAAAAGAGCAAAAGCAAAAAGAAGAAAAGAGGAAAGGCAAAGGAAACGGAAAAGAGCAAAAGCAAAAGAGCAAAAGCAAAAAGAAGAAAAGAGGAAAGGCAAAGGAAACGGAAAAGAGCAAAAGCAAAAGAGCAAAAGCAAAAAGAAGAAAAGAGGAAAGGCAAAGGAAACGGAAAAGAGCAAAAGCAAAAGAGCAAAAGCAAAAAGAAGAAAAGAGGAAAGGCAAAGGAAACGGAAAAGAGCAAAAGCAAAAGAGCAAAAGCAAAAAGAAGAAAAGAGGAAAGGCAAAGGAAACGGAAAAGAGCAAAAGCAAAAGAGCAAAAGCAAAAAGAAGAAAAGAGGAAAGGCAAAGGAAACGGAAAAGAGCAAAAGCAAAAGAGCAAAAGCAAAAAGAAGAAAAGAGGAAAGGCAAAGGAAACGGAAAAGAGCAAAAGCAAAAGAGCAAAAGCAAAAAGAAGAAAAGAGGAAAGGCAAAGGAAACGGAAAAGAGCAAAAGCAAAAGAGCAAAAGCAAAAAGAAGAAAAGAGGAAAGGCAAAGGAAACGGAAAAGAGCAAAAGCAAAAGAGCAAAAGCAAAAAGAAGAAAAGAGGAAAGGCAAAGGAAACGGAAAAGAGCAAAAGCAAAAGAGCAAAAGCAAAAAGAAGAAAAGAGGAAAGGCAAAGGAAACGGAAAAGAGCAAAAGCAAAAGAGCAAAAGCAAAAAGAAGAAAAGAGGAAAGGCAAAGGAAACGGAAAAGAGCAAAAGCAAAAGAGCAAAAGCAAAAAGAAGAAAAGAGGAAAGGCAAAGGAAACGGAAAAGAGCAAAAGCAAAAGAGCAAAAGCAAAAAGAAGAAAAGAGGAAAGGCAAAGGAAACGGAAAAGAGCAAAAGCAAAAGAGCAAAAGCAAAAAGAAGAAAAGAGGAAAGGCAAAGGAAACGGAAAAGAGCAAAAGCAAAAGAGCAAAAGCAAAAAGAAGAAAAGAGGAAAGGCAAAGGAAACGGAAAAGAGCAAAAGCAAAAGAGCAAAAGCAAAAAGAAGAAAAGAGGAAAGGCAAAGGAAACGGAAAAGAGCAAAAGCAAAAGAGCAAAAGCAAAAAGAAGAAAAGAGGAAAGGCAAAGGAAACGGAAAAGAGCAAAAGCAAAAGAGCAAAAGCAAAAAGAAGAAAAGAGGAAAGGCAAAGGAAACGGAAAAGAGCAAAAGCAAAAGAGCAAAAGCAAAAAGAAGAAAAGAGGAAAGGCAAAGGAAACGGAAAAGAGCAAAAGCAAAAGAGCAAAAGCAAAAAGAAGAAAAGAGGAAAGGCAAAGGAAACGGAAAAGAGCAAAAGCAAAAGAGCAAAAGCAAAAAGAAGAAAAGAGGAAAGGCAAAGGAAACGGAAAAGAGCAAAAGCAAAAGAGCAAAAGCAAAAAGAAGAAAAGAGGAAAGGCAAAGGAAACGGAAAAGAGCAAAAGCAAAAGAGCAAAAGCAAAAAGAAGAAAAGAGGAAAGGCAAAGGAAACGGAAAAGAGCAAAAGCAAAAGAGCAAAAGCAAAAGAAGAAAAGAGGAAAGGCAAAGGAAACGGAAAAGAGCAAAAGCAAAAAGAAGAAAAGAGGAAAGGCAAAGGAACGGAAAAGAGCAAAAGCAAAAGAGCAAAAGCAAAAAGAAGAAAAGAGGAAAGGCAAAGGAAACGGAAAAGAGCAAAAGCAAAAGAGCAAAAGCAAAAAGAAGAAAAGAGGAAAGGCAAAGGAAACGGAAAAGAGCAAAAGCAAAAGAGCAAAAGCAAAAAGAAGAAAAGAGGAAAGGCAAAGGAAACGGAAAAGAGCAAAAGCAAAAGAGCAAAAGCAAAAAGAAGAAAAGAGGAAAGGCAAAGGAAACGGAAAAGAGCAAAAGCAAAAGAGCAAAAGCAAAAAGAAGAAAAGAGGAAAGGCAAAGGAAACGGAAAAGAGCAAAAGCAAAAGAGCAAAAGCAAAAAGAAGAAAAGAGGAAAGGCAAAGGAAACGGAAAAGAGCAAAAGCAAAAGAGCAAAAGCAAAAAGAAGAAAAGAGGAAAGGCAAAGGAAACGGAAAAGAGCAAAAGCAAAAGAGCAAAAGCAAAAAGAAGAAAAGAGGAAAGGCAAAGGAAACGGAAAAGAGCAAAAGCAAAAAGAAGAAAAGAGGAAAGGCAAAGGAAACGGAAAAGAGCAAAAGCAAAAGAGCAAAAGCAAAAAGAAGAAAAGAGGAAAGGCAAAGGAAACGGAAAAGAGCAAAAGCAAAAGAGCAAAAGCAAAAAGAAGAAAAGAGGAAAGGCAAAGGAAACGGAAAAGAGCAAAAGCAAAAGAGCAAAAGCAAAAAGAAGAAAAGAGGAAAGGCAAAGGAAACGGAAAAGAGCAAAAGCAAAAGAGCAAAAGCAAAAAGAAGAAAAGAGGAAAGGCAAAGGAAACGGAAAAGAGCAAAAGCAAAAGAGCAAAAGCAAAAAGAAGAAAAGAGGAAAGGCAAAGGAAACGGAAAAGAGCAAAAGCAAAAGAGCAAAAGCAAAAAGAAGAAAAGAGGAAAGGCAAAGGAAACGGAAAAGAGCAAAAGCAAAAGAGCAAAAGCAAAAAGAAGAAAAGAGGAAAGGCAAAGGAAACGGAAAAGAGCAAAAGCAAAAGAGCAAAAGCAAAAAGAAGAAAAGAGGAAAGGCAAAGGAAACGGAAAAGAGCAAAAGCAAAAGAGCAAAAGCAAAAAGAAGAAAAGAGGAAAGGCAAAGGAAACGGAAAAGAGCAAAAGCAAAAGAGCAAAAGCAAAAAGAAGAAAAGAGGAAAGGCAAAGGAAACGGAAAAGAGCAAAAGCAAAAGAGCAAAAGCAAAAAGAAGAAAAGAGGAAAGGCAAAGGAAACGGAAAAGAGCAAAAGCAAAAGAGCAAAAGCAAAAAGAAGAAAAGAGGAAAGGCAAAGGAAACGGAAAAGAGCAAAAGCAAAAGAGCAAAAGCAAAAAGAAGAAAAGAGGAAAGGCAAAGGAAACGGAAAAGAGCAAAAGCAAAAGAGCAAAAGCAAAAAGAAGAAAAGAGGAAAGGCAAAGGAAACGGAAAAGAGCAAAAGCAAAAGAGCAAAAGCAAAAAGAAGAAAAGAGGAAAGGCAAAGGAAACGGAAAAGAGCAAAAGCAAAAGAGCAAAAGCAAAAAGAAGAAAAGAGGAAAGGCAAAGGAAACGGAAAAGAGCAAAAGCAAAAGAGCAAAAGCAAAAAGAAGAAAAGAGGAAAGGCAAAGGAAACGGAAAAGAGCAAAAGCAAAAGAGCAAAAGCAAAAAGAAGAAAAGAGGAAAGGCAAAGGAAACGGAAAAGAGCAAAAGCAAAAGAGCAAAAGCAAAAAGAAGAAAAGAGGAAAGGCAAAGGAAACGGAAAAGAGCAAAAGCAAAAGAGCAAAAGCAAAAAGAAGAAAAGAGGAAAGGCAAAGGAAACGGAAAAGAGCAAAAGCAAAAGAGCAAAAGCAAAAAGAAGAAAAGAGGAAAGGCAAAGGAAACGGAAAAGAGCAAAAGCAAAAGAGCAAAAGCAAAAAGAAGAAAAGAGGAAAGGCAAAGGAAACGGAAAAGAGCAAAAGCAAAAGAGCAAAAGCAAAAAGAAGAAAAGAGGAAAGGCAAAGGAAACGGAAAAGAGCAAAAGCAAAAGAGCAAAAGCAAAAAGAAGAAAAGAGGAAAGGCAAAGGAAACGGAAAAGAGCAAAAGCAAAAGAGCAAAAGCAAAAAGAAGAAAAGAGGAAAGGCAAAGGAAACGGAAAAGAGCAAAAGCAAAAGAGCAAAAGCAAAAAGAAGAAAAGAGGAAAGGCAAAGGAAACGGAAAAGAGCAAAAGCAAAAGAGCAAAAGCAAAAAGAAGAAAAGAGGAAAGGCAAAGGAAACGGAAAAGAGCAAAAGCAAAAGAGCAAAAGCAAAAAGAAGAAAAGAGGAAAGGCAAAGGAAACGGAAAAGAGCAAAAGCAAAAGAGCAAAAGCAAAAAGAAGAAAAGAGGAAAGGCAAAGGAAACGGAAAAGAGCAAAAGCAAAAGAGCAAAAGCAAAAAGAAGAAAAGAGGAAAGGCAAAGGAAACGGAAAAGAGCAAAAGCAAAAGAGCAAAAGCAAAAAGAAGAAAAGAGGAAAGGCAAAGGAAACGGAAAAGAGCAAAAGCAAAAGAGCAAAAGCAAAAAGAAGAAAAGAGGAAAGGCAAAGGAAACGGAAAAGAGCAAAAGCAAAAGAGCAAAAGCAAAAAGAAGAAAAGAGGAAAGGCAAAGGAAACGGAAAAGAGCAAAAGCAAAAGAGCAAAAGCAAAAAGAAGAAAAGAGGAAAGGCAAAGGAAACGGAAAAGAGCAAAAGCAAAAGAGCAAAAGCAAAAAGAAGAAAAGAGGAAAGGCAAAGGAAACGGAAAAGAGCAAAAGCAAAAGAGCAAAAGCAAAAAGAAGAAAAGAGGAAAGGCAAAGGAAACGGAAAAGAGCAAAAGCAAAAGAGCAAAAGCAAAAAGAAGAAAAGAGGAAAGGCAAAGGAAACGGAAAAGAGCAAAAGCAAAAGAGCAAAAGCAAAAAGAAGAAAAGAGGAAAGGCAAAGGAAACGGAAAAGAGCAAAAGCAAAAGAGCAAAAGCAAAAAGAAGAAAAGAGGAAAGGCAAAGGAAACGGAAAAGAGCAAAAGCAAAAGAGCAAAAGCAAAAAGAAGAAAAGAGGAAAGGCAAAGGAAACGGAAAAGAGCAAAAGCAAAAGAGCAAAAGCAAAAAGAAGAAAAGAGGAAAGGCAAAGGAAACGGAAAAGAGCAAAAGCAAAAGAGCAAAAGCAAAAAGAAGAAAAGAGGAAAGGCAAAGGAAACGGAAAAGAGCAAAAGCAAAAGAGCAAAAGCAAAAAGAAGAAAAGAGGAAAGGCAAAGGAAACGGAAAAGAGCAAAAGCAAAAGAGCAAAAGCAAAAAGAAGAAAAGAGGAAAGGCAAAGGAAACGGAAAAGAGCAAAAGCAAAAGAGCAAAAGCAAAAAGAAGAAAAGAGGAAAGGCAAAGGAAACGGAAAAGAGCAAAAGCAAAAGAGCAAAAGCAAAAAGAAGAAAAGAGGAAAGGCAAAGGAAACGGAAAAGAGCAAAAGCAAAAGAGCAAAAGCAAAAAGAAGAAAAGAGGAAAGGCAAAGGAAACGGAAAAGAGCAAAAGCAAAAGAGCAAAAGCAGAAAGGCAAAGGAACGAAAAGAGCAAAGCAAAGAGCAAAGCAAAAGAAGAAAAGAGGAAAGGCAAAGGAACGAAAAGAGCAAAAGCAAAAAGAAGAAAAGAGGAAAGGCAAAGGAAACGGAAAAGAGCAAAAGCAAAAGAGCAAAAGCAAAAAGAAGAAAAGAGGAAAGGCAAAGGAAACGGAAAAGAGCAAAAGCAAAAGAGCAAAAGCAAAAAGAAGAAAAGAGGAAAGGCAAAGGAAACGGAAAAGAGCAAAAGCAAAAGAGCAAAAGCAAAAAGAAGAAAAGAGGAAAGGCAAAGGAAACGGAAAAGAGCAAAAGCAAAAGAGCAAAAGCAAAAAGAAGAAAAGAGGAAAGGCAAAGGAAACGGAAAAGAGCAAAAGCAAAAGAGCAAAAGCAAAAAGAAGAAAAGAGGAAAGGCAAAGGAAACGGAAAAGAGCAAAAGCAAAAGAGCAAAAGCAAAAGAAGAAAAGAGGAAAGGCAAAGGAAACGGAAAAGAGCAAAAGCAAAAGAGCAAAAGCAAAAAGAAGAAAAGAGGAAAGGCAAAGGAAACGGAAAAGAGCAAAAGCAAAAGAGCAAAAGCAAAAAGAAGAAAAGAGGAAAGGCAAAGGAAACGGAAAAGAGCAAAAGCAAAAGAGCAAAAGCAAAAAGAAGAAAAGAGGAAAGGCAAAGGAACGGAAAAGAGCAAAAGCAAAAAGAAGAAAAGAGGAAAGGCAAAGGAAACGGAAAAGAGCAAAAGCAAAAGAGCAAAAGCAAAAAGAAGAAAAGAGGAAAGGCAAAGGAAACGGAAAAGAGCAAAAGCAAAAGAGCAAAAGCAAAAAGAAGAAAAGAGGAAAGGCAAAGGAAACGGAAAAGAGCAAAAGCAAAAGAGCAAAAGCAAAAAGAAGAAAAGAGGAAAGGCAAAGGAAACGGAAAAGAGCAAAAGCAAAAGAGCAAAAGCAAAAAGAAGAAAAGAGGAAAGGCAAAGGAAACGGAAAAGAGCAAAAGCAAAAGAGCAAAAGCAAAAAGAAGAAAAGAGGAAAGGCAAAGGAAACGGAAAAGAGCAAAAGCAAAAGAGCAAAAGCAAAAAGAAGAAAAGAGGAAAGGCAAAGGAAACGGAAAAGAGCAAAAGCAAAAGAGCAAAAGCAAAAAGAAGAAAAGAGGAAAGGCAAAGGAAACGGAAAAGAGCAAAAGCAAAAGAGCAAAAGCAAAAAGAAGAAAAGAGGAAAGGCAAAGGAAACGGAAAAGAGCAAAAGCAAAAGAGCAAAAGCAAAAAGAAGAAAAGAGGAAAGGCAAAGGAAACGGAAAAGAGCAAAAGCAAAAGCAAAAAGAAGAAAAGAGGAAAGGCAAAGGAAACGGAAAAGAGCAAAAGCAAAAGAGCAAAAGCAAAAAGAAGAAAAGAGGAAAGGCAAAGGAAACGGAAAAGAGCAAAAGCAAAAGAGCAAAAGCAAAAAGAAGAAAAGAGGAAAGGCAAAGGAAACGGAAAAGAGCAAAAGCAAAAGCAAAAGAAGAAAAGAGGAAAGGCAAAGGAAACGGAAAAGAGCAAAAGCAAAAGAGCAAAAGCAAAAAGAAGAAAAGAGGAAAGGCAAAGGAAACGGAAAAGAGCAAAAGCAAAAGAGCAAAAGCAAAAAGAAGAAAAGAGGAAAGGCAAAGGAAACGGAAAAGAGCAAAAGCAAAAGAGCAAAAGCAAAAAGAAGAAAAGAGGAAAGGCAAAGGAAACGGAAAAGAGCAAAAGCAAAAGAGCAAAAGCAAAAAGAAGAAAAGAGGAAAGGCAAAGGAAACGGAAAAGAGCAAAAGCAAAAGAGCAAAAGCAAAAAGAAGAAAAGAGGAAAGGCAAAGGAAACGGAAAAGAGCAAAAGCAAAAGAGCAAAAGCAAAAAGAAGAAAAGAGGAAAGGCAAAGGAAACGGAAAAGAGCAAAAGCAAAAGAGCAAAAGCAAAAAGAAGAAAAGAGGAAAGGCAAAGGAAACGGAAAAGAGCAAAAGCAAAAGAGCAAAAGCAAAAAGAAGAAAAGAGGAAAGGCAAAGGAAACGGAAAAGAGCAAAAGCAAAAGAGCAAAAGCAAAAAGAAGAAAAGAGGAAAGGCAAAGGAAACGGAAAAGAGCAAAAGCAAAAGAGCAAAAGCAAAAAGAAGAAAAGAGGAAAGGCAAAGGAAACGGAAAAGAGCAAAAGCAAAAGAGCAAAAGCAAAAAGAAGAAAAGAGGAAAGGCAAAGGAAACGGAAAAGAGCAAAAGCAAAAGAGCAAAAGCAAAAAGAAGAAAAGAGGAAAGGCAAAGGAAACGGAAAAGAGCAAAAGCAAAAGAGCAAAAGCAAAAAGAAGAAAAGAGGAAAGGCAAAGGAAACGGAAAAGAGCAAAAGCAAAAGAGCAAAAGCAAAAAGAAGAAAAGAGGAAAGGCAAAGGAAACGGAAAAGAGCAAAAGCAAAAGAGCAAAAGCAAAAAGAAGAAAAGAGGAAAGGCAAAGGAAACGGAAAAGAGCAAAAGCAAAAGCAAAGCAAAAGAAAAAAGGAAAGCAAAGGAAACGGAAAGAGCAAAAGCAAAAGAAGAAAAGAGGAAAGGCAAAGGAAACGGAAAAGAGCAAAAGCAAAAGAGCAAAAGCAAAAAGAAGAAAAGAGGAAAGGCAAAGGAAACGGAAAAGAGCAAAAGCAAAAGAGCAAAAGCAAAAAGAAGAAAAGAGGAAAGGCAAAGGAAACGGAAAAGAGCAAAAGCAAAAGAGCAAAAGCAAAAAGAAGAAAAGAGGAAAGGCAAAGGAAACGGAAAAGAGCAAAAGCAAAAAGAAGAAAAGAGGAAAGGCAAAGGAAACGGAAAAGAGCAAAAGCAAAAGAGCAAAAGCAAAAAGAAGAAAAGAGGAAAGGCAAAGGAAACGGAAAAGAGCAAAAGCAAAAGAGCAAAAGCAAAAAGAAGAAAAGAGGAAAGGCAAAGGAAACGGAAAAGAGCAAAAGCAAAAGAGCAAAAGCAAAAAGAAGAAAAGAGGAAAGGCAAAGGAAACGGAAAAGAGCAAAAGCAAAAGAGCAAAAGCAAAAAGAAGAAAAGAGGAAAGGCAAAGGAAACGGAAAAGAGCAAAAGCAAAAGAGCAAAAGCAAAAAGAAGAAAAGAGGAAAGGCAAAGGAAACGGAAAAGAGCAAAAGCAAAAGAGCAAAAGCAAAAAGAAGAAAAGAGGAAAGGCAAAGGAAACGGAAAAGAGCAAAAGCAAAAGCAAAAGAGCAAAAGCAAAAAGAAGAAAAGAGGAAAGGCAAAGGAAACGGAAAAGAGCAAAAGCAAAAGAGCAAAAGCAAAAGAAGAAAAGAGGAAAGGCAAAGGAAACGGAAAGAGCAAAAGCAAAAGAGCAAAAGCAAAAGAAGAAAAGAGGAAAGGCAAAGGAAACGGAAAAGAGCAAAAGCAAAAGAGCAAAAGCAAAAAGAAGAAAAGAGGAAAGGCAAAGGAAACGGAAAAGAGCAAAAGCAAAAGAGCAAAAGCAAAAAGAAGAAAAGAGGAAAGGCAAAGGAAACGGAAAAGAGCAAAAGCAAAAGAGCAAAAGCAAAAGAAGAAAAGAGGAAAGGCAAAGGAAACGGAAAGAGCAAAAGCAAAAGAGCAAAAGCAAAAAGAAGAAAAGAGGAAAGGCAAAGGAAACGGAAAAGAGCAAAAGCAAAAGAGCAAAAGCAAAAAGAAGAAAAGAGGAAAGGCAAAGGAAACGGAAAAGAGCAAAAGCAAAAGAGCAAAAGCAAAAAGAAGAAAAGAGGAAAGGCAAAGGAAACGGAAAAGAGCAAAAGCAAAAGAGCAAAAGCAAAAAGAAGAAAAGAGGAAAGGCAAAGGAAACGGAAAAGAGCAAAAGCAAAAGAGCAAAAGCAAAAAGAAGAAAAGAGGAAAGGCAAAGGAAACGGAAAAGAGCAAAAGCAAAAGAGCAAAAGCAAAAAGAAGAAAAGAGGAAAGGCAAAGGAAACGGAAAAGAGCAAAAGCAAAAGAGCAAAAGCAAAAAGAAGAAAAGAGGAAAGGCAAAGGAAACGGAAAAGAGCAAAAGCAAAAGAGCAAAAGCAAAAAGAAGAAAAGAGGAAAGGCAAAGGAAACGGAAAAGAGCAAAAGCAAAAGAGCAAAAGCAAAAAGAAGAAAAGAGGAAAGGCAAAGGAAACGGAAAAGAGCAAAAGCAAAAGAGCAAAAGCAAAAAGAAGAAAAGAGGAAAGGCAAAGGAAACGGAAAAGAGCAAAAGCAAAAGAGCAAAAGCAAAAAGAAGAAAAGAGGAAAGGCAAAGGAAACGGAAAAGAGCAAAAGCAAAAGAGCAAAAGCAAAAAGAAGAAAAGAGGAAAGGCAAAGGAAACGGAAAAGAGCAAAAGCAAAAGAGCAAAAGCAAAAAGAAGAAAAGAGGAAAGGCAAAGGAAACGGAAAAGAGCAAAAGCAAAAGAGCAAAAGCAAAAAGAAGAAAAGAGGAAAGGCAAAGGAAACGGAAAAGAGCAAAAGCAAAAGAGCAAAAGCAAAAAGAAGAAAAGAGGAAAGGCAAAGGAAACGGAAAAGAGCAAAAGCAAAAGAGCAAAAGCAAAAAGAAGAAAAGAGGAAAGGCAAAGGAAACGGAAAAGAGCAAAAGCAAAAGAGCAAAAGCAAAAAGAAGAAAAGAGGAAAGGCAAAGGAAACGGAAAAGAGCAAAAGCAAAAGAGCAAAAGCAAAAAGAAGAAAAGAGGAAAGGCAAAGGAAACGGAAAAGAGCAAAAGCAAAAGAGCAAAAGCAAAAAGAAGAAAAGAGGAAAGGCAAAGGAAACGGAAAAGAGCAAAAGCAAAAGAGCAAAAGCAAAAAGAAGAAAAGAGGAAAGGCAAAGGAAACGGAAAAGAGCAAAAGCAAAAGAGCAAAAGCAAAAAGAAGAAAAGAGGAAAGGCAAAGGAAACGGAAAAGAGCAAAAGCAAAAGAGCAAAAGCAAAAAGAAGAAAAGAGGAAAGGCAAAGGAAACGGAAAAGAGCAAAAGCAAAAGAGCAAAAGCAAAAAGAAGAAAAGAGGAAAGGCAAAGGAAACGGAAAAGAGCAAAAGCAAAAGAGCAAAAGCAAAAAGAAGAAAAGAGGAAAGGCAAAGGAAACGGAAAAGAGCAAAAGCAAAAGAGCAAAAGCAAAAAGAAGAAAAGAGGAAAGGCAAAGGAAACGGAAAAGAGCAAAAGCAAAAGAGCAAAAGCAAAAAGAAGAAAAGAGGAAAGGCAAAGGAAACGGAAAAGAGCAAAAGCAAAAGAGCAAAAGCAAAAAGAAGAAAAGAGGAAAGGCAAAGGAAACGGAAAAGAGCAAAAGCAAAAGAGCAAAAGCAAAAAGAAGAAAAGAGGAAAGGCAAAGGAAACGGAAAAGAGCAAAAGCAAAAGAGCAAAAGCAAAAAGAAGAAAAGAGGAAAGGCAAAGGAAACGGAAAAGAGCAAAAGCAAAAGAGCAAAAGCAAAAAGAAGAAAAGAGGAAAGGCAAAGGAAACGGAAAAGAGCAAAAGCAAAAGAGCAAAAGCAAAAAGAAGAAAAGAGGAAAGGCAAAGGAAACGGAAAAGAGCAAAAGCAAAAGAGCAAAAGCAAAAAGAAGAAAAGAGGAAAGGCAAAGGAAACGGAAAAGAGCAAAAGCAAAAAGAAGAAAAGAGGAAAGGCAAAGGAAACGGAAAAGAGCAAAAGCAAAAGAGCAAAAGCAAAAAGAAGAAAAGAGGAAAGGCAAAGGAAACGGAAAAGAGCAAAAGCAAAAGAGAAGAAAAGAGGAAAGGCAAAGGAAACGGAAAAGAGCAAAAGCAAAAGAGCAAAAGCAAAAAGAAGAAAAGAGGAAAGGCAAAGGAAACGGAAAAGAGCAAAAGCAAAAGAGCAAAAGCAAAAAGAAGAAAAGAGGAAAGGCAAAGGAAACGGAAAAGAGCAAAAGCAAAAGAGCAAAAGCAAAAAGAAGAAAAGAGGAAAGGCAAAGGAAACGGAAAAGAGCAAAAGCAAAAGAGCAAAAGCAAAAAGAAGAAAAGAGGAAAGGCAAAGGAAACGGAAAAGAGCAAAAGCAAAAGAGCAAAAGCAAAAAGAAGAAAAGAGGAAAGGCAAAGGAAACGGAAAAGAGCAAAAGCAAAAGAGCAAAAGCAAAAAGAAGAAAAGAGGAAAGGCAAAGGAAACGGAAAAGAGCAAAAGCAAAAGAGCAAAAGCAAAAAGAAGAAAAGAGGAAAGGCAAAGGAAACGGAAAAGAGCAAAAGCAAAAGAGCAAAAGCAAAAAGAAGAAAAGAGGAAAGGCAAAGGAAACGGAAAAGAGCAAAAGCAAAAGAGCAAAAGCAAAAAGAAGAAAAGAGGAAAGGCAAAGGAAACGGAAAAGAGCAAAAGCAAAAGAGCAAAAGCAAAAAGAAGAAAAGAGGAAAGGCAAAGGAAACGGAAAAGAGCAAAAGCAAAAGAGCAAAAGCAAAAAGAAGAAAAGAGGAAAGGCAAAGGAAACGGAAAAGAGCAAAAGCAAAAGAGCAAAAGCAAAAAGAAGAAAAGAGGAAAGGCAAAGGAAACGGAAAAGAGCAAAAGCAAAAGAGCAAAAGCAAAAAGAAGAAAAGAGGAAAGGCAAAGGAAACGGAAAAGAGCAAAAGCAAAAGAGCAAAAGCAAAAAGAAGAAAAGAGGAAAGGCAAAGGAAACGGAAAAGAGCAAAAGCAAAAGAGCAAAAGCAAAAAGAAGAAAAGAGGAAAGGCAAAGGAAACGGAAAAGAGCAAAAGCAAAAGAGCAAAAGCAAAAAGAAGAAAAGAGGAAAGGCAAAGGAAACGGAAAAGAGCAAAAGCAAAAGAGCAAAAGCAAAAAGAAGAAAAGAGGAAAGGCAAAGGAAACGGAAAAGAGCAAAAGCAAAAGAGCAAAAGCAAAAAGAAGAAAAGAGGAAAGGCAAAGGAAACGGAAAAGAGCAAAAGCAAAAGAGCAAAAGCAAAAAGAAGAAAAGAGGAAAGGCAAAGGAAACGGAAAAGAGCAAAAGCAAAAGAGCAAAAGCAAAAAGAAGAAAAGAGGAAAGGCAAAGGAAACGGAAAAGAGCAAAAGCAAAAGAGCAAAAGCAAAAAGAAGAAAAGAGGAAAGGCAAAGGAAACGGAAAAGAGCAAAAGCAAAAGAGCAAAAGCAAAAAGAAGAAAAGAGGAAAGGCAAAGGAAACGGAAAAGAGCAAAAGCAAAAGAGCAAAAGCAAAAAGAAGAAAAGAGGAAAGGCAAAGGAAACGGAAAAGAGCAAAAGCAAAAGAGCAAAAGCAAAAAGAAGAAAAGAGGAAAGGCAAAGGAAACGGAAAAGAGCAAAAGCAAAAGAGCAAAAGCAAAAAGAAGAAAAGAGGAAAGGCAAAGGAAACGGAAAAGAGCAAAAGCAAAAGAGCAAAAGCAAAAAGAAGAAAAGAGGAAAGGCAAAGGAAACGGAAAAGAGCAAAAGCAAAAGAGCAAAAGCAAAAAGAAGAAAAGAGGAAAGGCAAAGGAAACGGAAAAGAGCAAAAGCAAAAGAGCAAAAGCAAAAAGAAGAAAAGAGGAAAGGCAAAGGAAACGGAAAAGAGCAAAAGCAAAAGAGCAAAAGCAAAAAGAAGAAAAGAGGAAAGGCAAAGGAAACGGAAAAGAGCAAAAGCAAAAGAGCAAAAGCAAAAAGAAGAAAAGAGGAAAGGCAAAGGAAACGGAAAAGAGCAAAAGCAAAAGAGCAAAAGCAAAAAGAAGAAAAGAGGAAAGGCAAAGGAAA
>NW_026539124.1:0-21245 GCF_027791375.1 Indicator indicator | reverse complement strand
AGGGACTCCTCCCACTGGATCAGGTTGCCCAGAGCCACATCCAGCCTGGCCTTAAAAACCTCCAGGGATGAAGCTTCCACCACCTCCCTAGGCAACCTGTTCCGGTGCCTCACCACCCTCATAGTGAAGAACTTCTTCCTAATATCCAATCTGAATCTACCCATTTCTATTTTTGCTCCATTCCCCCAGTCCTGTCACTACCTTCCTTGCCCTCTCCTCACCACGTCCCACTCACCATGGGTCTGAGCCCAACGTTGTGCCCAGCCCCACTGGTCACTATGAGCACCATGGCGACAGCACCTCTGACCTGCACATTCCCTGCACATACGGGCAGGGACAGTGGGCACAGGCTTTTCCCGTGGCCATAAACTGCCTCCGAGTCTGTGCCAGCCTTACGTGGGGGACAGATACCTGCAAGGGGCGGTGGGGCATCTTTGAAGGCCATGGGCTGGGCTGTGTATCTCTTTGAAGGCAGGAAGGCTCTACAGAGGGGTCTGCACAGGCTGGGCTCAGGCCTGTCAAGTCCTGCAATGGGCTCCCCAGGGAGGCACAATGCTTAGCAAGGTTTGGGCTGAAATGATACTAAACATCGAGAAACCCAGAGGTAATGCTTCCAATGCCTAATTCCTGCTGTTGTAATTTGCAAAGGTGAATTGGTTCTGGTCCTCCTTCCCCATCCTCCAAGAGCCAGTGGGGTGATTTGGCTCCCCGAGCTGCTCGAGGAACCAGCACTGGAGATCCCTTTGCTTGAAGCTATGAACGCCAGTGTTGTAAGCCCAGTCGCGTCTTCGAGAGGACCTGAAGCCCGAGGGTAAGCTTTAGCCAGAAGGGGAGGGACTAGCCGAGCCAGGCAGTCCAGCTGACCAAGCAGCTACGCATCTTGCACGACCCCTGCTGTTTGCGGGATGATCAGCGGAGCTACCGATACGGCTCCACAGCCCTGCGTCAGGGTGAAGTAACCCGGGATTTCCCGAGAGAGAGAGAGAGAGAGAGAAATCCTCTCCTTTGAGTCAAGCCCAGGGCTGCATTATAACCTTAAATGGGAAGCAGTCGCCGAGATCGGCATAGTCAGCTCACTTCGAGCCAAGCAAGGGGGAACCGCCGCATAACTGCGCCGCTTCCCCGAAGCCCGTCTCTGGGATCGCGAGGGCTGACCCCGACGGACCCGGCCCCGCCGCGCAGGACCACTGCCCCGGACCGGCCCTGCCGGGCCGACCTGTTCAGGAGCCGGTCCTGGCAGCCCCCACCGCCGCAGTCGCGCGCCGTAGGACCACCCTGCTCTACGCGGGAGGAGAAAGCAAACCTCACCCCTCCCGCGGAGGCGGGAGGAGAAAGAAAGCCACCGTCCAGAGGAAAGCCCCCCCGCGGCCCACCAGCGACTCAGCCACAGCCTCAGCCCCGGAAGCCTTCCCCTGCCCGGACAGAGCAGCCCCGAGCCGGCAGACAGCGAGCAGCTAGCGTGACCCAGCAACTCGCCTCGCTACAAACAGACACAGTGTATCTTTTCACTTGTGCAACACTCGCGAACATTCAATTCAAAGTACCCGCACCTAGCCACATGATATTCCAGCTTGCATTGCCTCTTGAGAACGTTGTAAACGTCTCTGTACAGAGGTACAGGTGCCAAGCGTCTTGTCGAGTCGCCGTCTAGTGGACAAGTGGCGGAACTGCACCCTTCCTTCCCTTGATTCTGTAAATGTTCTAATTGGGTCAAATTGTATATACGAAACCTTCTAAGGAAACCAGCACGTCCACAGAATTCACCTGGCAGTGCCATTATAGAGTGCCTGAGTGAGGGCAGTCTAACTTCCAGTCTACGTCTCCTGAACCCCAGGCACAATTCTGTGCCCCAGATTTCTTCACAAACCCTCCTCCTAGGGCCCTAAAGTCTCTTTAGATTGCCCTTGGTCTACGTGTTACAGCTTCTTCACCACCCACCACATGGAAGAGTAGTGGCATTATAGACTCATAGAATTGTTAGGGTTGGAAGGGACCTCAAGGATCATCCAGTTCCATGGGCAGGGACACCTCCCACTGGATCAGGTTGCCCAGAGCCACATCCAGCCTGGCCTTAAAAGCCTGCAGTGATGACGGTTCCACCACCTCTCTAGGCAACCTGTTCCAGTGCCTCACCACCCTCATAGTGAAAAACTTCTTCCTAACATCCAATCTGAATCTACCCATTTCTATTTTTGCTCCATCCCCCTAGTCCTATCACTACCTGACACCCTAAAAAGTCCCTCACCAGCTTTCTTGTAGGCCCCCTTAAGGTACTGGAAGGCCACAAGAAGGTCTCCTCGCAGCCTTCTCTTCTCCAGACTGAATAGCCCCAACTCTTTCAGTCTGTCCTCATAGGAGAGGTGCCCCAGCCCTCTGATCATCCTTGTGGCCCTTCTCTGGACATGCTCCAGCACACCCAGATCCTTCCTGTAATGGGGTAGTGGGGAGTATTCTGAGTGTCTCACTAGGCTTGGGAGTTACCTGGTGGTATTGCTAATCCAGGTTCCTGGGAGGCAACAGACTTCCCTGTGAGAAGGGCCTGCCCAGCATATCGCACCCTCTGTTCCTTTAGAGACACCTACAACTACATTTCTTCTTTTCTTTCTTGTGGAGGTGGTTGTAATGCTACAGGAAGTAGTTCTTTTGGATGGTTGTAAATTGTGGTCTGTGGTTGAATCAACACCCACACAGTCTGTAGACTGATCCTCCACTGCTAAAGCCTCCTGCTTATTGAGAGTGGCACCTGGGGAGGCACAGTGGGCATGGAGAAGCTTCGCTTGCCTTCCCTAATGGCGACTTGCTTCCATTCACTACTTATTTTCTTTTTCCCTAAAGATTGCACACTCCAGGATGTGGTGTCAGGGGCCAGAGGGAAAAATCGCTCTCCACAAGCTGCTGGCTACATGCTTCTGCACACAGCCCAATATCCAGCTAAGGGTATTTAGAGAATCTGGAAGCTACTCTCCAAAGAGATTATGAAGGACTATTTTTTAGTTCCAAGCTGCCCTATTTGAAATAATTCATCTCATGTTGCAACTCATTAACCCATAAAATTAGGTTATCAGAAGGTAAATCTAGTTGGGAAAAAAACCCCACACCTCAGAATCTCTTCAAAGTCCGTTTCACTACAGTTTAATTATCTCTTTGGTGTTCAACTGTTCGTACAAAGAGGTTTTACAAAGAACAGCCGCGGCTGCCTCGCCGGCTCTCAGCTCCAGCCTGCCAGCAGCCGACGCCTCCTCCCCAGCACCGCCACGCCTCAGCCGTTGTCCCGGCGGTTCCTCCGCTCGTCGATCCGGGCCGGGGCTGATGGCTCCTCCCGGCCCCGGGCACTTCTCAGCAGCTGCCCGGTGGTTAGATCCGCCTGGGCCTCTGGCCGCCCGGCCCTTCCTAATTTGCCTCTCCTTAAGGAATTTAGTTAATGCCAGCTGTGCCCTGCTGCGGGTGGCCCTGGGCTCCTCTCACGGCCGCTGAGACTGGAGAAGACCTTTAAGATCTTTGAGTAAAAACTCCATACTTTGTTTTACTTTTTAACATATTTTTTCGCTTTCATGTTATGGGGACATAAATTTCAAAGGCAGGTCACTGCCTCATGCCCCGTAAGGATTTTTCTGTTTGGTCCTCTTCCTAAGAAGTCCTCTGGAGCTGGCCTCGTTCTCACAGGCTTCATAGACTCAGGAGGTCTTTCTTTCACAAAGCTTGGGCAGCTACACCGTCTGGTGGGATGTGGCCAGGCAGTCACTGGACAGACACCCCAGCAGTCCCATCAGGGAGCCCAGCTTCTTACAAGGACCTCTTCTCTGCAGGGAAGAGCGGCAAGAAAAAGGTGGCAGGCAGCCCCAGCACCCACTCGCCTCTGCTCCCACCCTACTCTCTGAGCGGTGACTAGGCAGAGGGGGCACGACAGGGCTGCTCTGTTCCATCATCCCAGAAGCCCCAAAACCTAGTACCCAGCCAGGCAGGGCTCCTTGCCAGTCCATGACAGGTGCCAAGTGGGCATCAGGGCATGCAGGGGGTCCCGACTCACCAGGAGCTCCAACCACCCCTTGCAAGTGCCCAGCACATGGGCGCAAAGCCGCAGGGCTCTCTCCAGCTCCCATTACCTGGCTGAGGCGAGGCAGCCCTTCAGGACCTGGGGCAGGGGCACCTCTCTCACAACAGCCCCCCCCAGCCCCAGCCCCAGCCCCACCCTGCACTGGCACTGCAGCCTCCTCCCTCCTCACCCGCTCAGCTGCCTGTGCCCTGGTGCGGGTGGGTGCTGCTTCCACGCCCTGACCTCCCATCAGGAAGCCCAGCGGCATTCATGGACATAGGCTGGGTTCCTCATGGTTTCCAGACAGACAGCACACTTGGTTTCTCTTGCCTGGGCAGGGCTCCTTGCCAGTCCATGACAGCGGAGACCTGCTTCTGTCTCTCTGCCTCTCCTGCGGCTGCTGCTCCTGAGCAGCTCAGCCCCGTAGATTGTAGCTGTGCTGCGGGGGCCATCTGCAGGTGATCTCCATCTCCATGATCCTGCTCTGGTGGGAGTGAGACCGACTACATACTCCTCATAGTCATTGTCCCTTTCCACCCAGTGCATCACTTTCTCCATTGGGTGCCTGCAGACTGGGCAGGACGCATTTCTCCTGCTTGACCACCGCCGGATGCATGCGAAACAGAACCAGTGCCCACATCCGTCGACATAGGCTGGGTTCTTCACGGTGTCCAGGCAGATGGCACAGTCCACGTCTGTCTGGGGTGGCTGCCTCACACCCCCATTGTTGGCAGCAGCCCCCCCTTAGCCCCAGCCCCAGCCCCACCCTGCAGTGGCACTGCAGCCTCCTCCCTCCTCACCCTCTCGGCTGCCTGTGCCCTGCTGCGGGTGGGTGCTGCTTCCGCGCCCTGACCTTCCCCAGGCTGCTCTCGCCCAGCTCAGGGCTGGCTCTTGGCTTTCCCTCGGGCAGCTCGCCCAGCTGCCCAGGCAGGTGGGACAGCAGTTGTACAGCTGCATGGCCATGCTTCCCCGGGGCTGCAGTGTCTTTGTCCCCGGAAAAGGTCTCTTTGAGGCCCTGTCGGCTGTGGGGGCCGTCTGCGGGCCTTCTCCATCTCCATTATCCTGCACTGGCAGGGAGAGAGTCCAACCACGTACTCCTCATCGTCGTTCTCCTCTGCATCACCTTCTCCACTGGGTGCCTGCAGACAGGCAGCAGACATTTCTTCTGCTTGCCCACTGCTGGATACATGCAGAGCAGAACCAATGCCTGCCTCCATTGCCACAGGCTGGGTTCCTGGTTTTGGTTCCCTGCGATCAGCCTCAGATCGATGCCATCAGATGCAGTTCAGCATGGCAGTCAGTGTGATCAGTCTTAGGTCAGTCGACTTTCAGCTTCATGGGCACTGCCCTCATGGCAGTTAGCCTTCATTCGGCTCTGGTGTTCACAGTGGTGTTTTGCCACTGGGTGGATTCCTGTGCTGTCAGCTGAGATGTTTGCAGGACTGAGTTGTAGGCTGGCTTGTGTATGGATTGGCTTTTCTTGCTGGTATCTCTGAGGATGATCTTTTATAATCCTTATCTTAAAGCATTGTTCATTTACAACTACCTTTGCTCCTATTTTGCTATTAGCAATTGCTATAATCCTTACTTATATTACTCTTACTTCAATCACTATCGTCTGTTCTTATTATCTATGCTTATTAATTACTATCATCCTATATTATGCCATTCTAACCTATAGTAGTCTGTAACTTACGTACTATTCCTTATCCTATATTATTCTATTACTTATTTGCTCTTACTTATTCTCCACTAATATAAACGTACTTATCATAGTTACCATATAACTAACTACAACTTATAATTTATTATTATCATTACTGAATACTTATCATAATTACTCACTATTTGTTATTCCTACTGTTAACTCCTACAAAGAACGAAAAAGCAAATCCCCAAGATCCATTCTAATCAAAACCCAACGCTGAAGCCATTATCCATACCAGGCCTGCACCTACAAAGTGTTAAAATATCTTTGGTAACTAGTAATCAAACCACGGTCACTTTAAAGCCCCAAACCGGCTCCTGAAAACTGCGAAAAACTGCTGGCCAGAGGCAGCACTGGGAGGAGGGACCGGATGGGCCACTGGTGGTGTTCCTGGAATCCTCCTCTCCTCCTCACCAGCCCTGCAGAAGTCATTTGCTGTGCTCTGCCATCGTGCGTGCAGGGTGTCACAGGCTGCACCCATCACCACCGCATTTACATTTCTGGGGAGGTGAAACCTCCTCCCCCCCTCCTGCATCATGGCAGCTCATCATCTTTGAACTCCACAAAGCACCTGCAGAGATGATGATAGCCCTGCTGTGGAGACCTGCTCCTCTCTCTCTGCCTCTGCTGGGGCTGCTCCGGAGCAGCTCGTCCTCACAGCTTGTAGCTGTGCTGTGCTGTGCTGTGGGGGCTGTCTGCAGGTGTTCTCCATGTCTGTGATCCTGCACTGGCAAGGAGAGAGTCTGACTCCTCATAGTCATTGTCCTCTGCATCACCTTCTCCATTGGGTGCCTGCAGCAGGGTAGGGAGACGTTTCTTCTACTTGCCCGCTGCTGGATACATACAAAGTGGAACCAAAGCCTGCACCCATCAACACAGGCTGGGTTCCTCACGGTTTCCAGGCAGATAGGGCACCGGGTCTCTCCTGTCTGGGGTGGCTGCCTCATGGTGCCATCCAACCGTCGTTGGCAGCAGAGCTTCTCTCCTCTCCATGTCTTCTGTGGAGCTCGATGTCATGTGCTGCTCAGGCAGACATGCAAAGCGTGTGAGCTTGCCTGGCAGAGGGGCACTTGGGCCTGCTCTCAGCCCGCTGCAGGATGCATGAGGAGCAGAGCAGGTGGAGGCCTGGTATGACAAAGCTCGCTTTCTCGAGGCTGACCAGGCAGGTGGGACAGCAGTTGTACAGCTGGGTGGCCATGCTTCCCAGGGGCTGCAGCATCTTTGTCTCTGGAAAAGGTCTCTTTGAGGCCCAGCTGGCCAGAGACAGCACTGGGAGGAGGGACATCTTAGATGGCCTGGGACACACACCGTGCTCCGTCACCTTCTCCACTGGGTGCCTGCAGCGTGGGCAGGAGACGTTTCTTCTCTTTGCCCCCTGTCACGTGCGTGCACGCCTCATGGCCGCCCATTGTCTCGGAACTCCACGAAGCGGCTGCGGAGGTTGTAGCCCCGCAGCGGAGACCTGCTTCTGTCTCTCTGCCTCTCCTGCGGCTGCTGCTCCCGAGCAGCTCGGCCCCGTAGATTGTAGCTGTGCTGCGGGGGCCGTCTGCGGGCGATCTCCATCTCCATGATCCTGCGCTGGCGGGGAGTGAGTCCGACCACGTACTCCTCATAGTCATTGGCCCTTTCCACCCAGTGCATCACTTTCTCCATCGGGTGCCTGCAGACTGGGCAGGATGCATTTCTCCTGCTTGACCACCGCCGGACGCACGCAAAGCAGAACCAGTGCCCACATCCGTCGACATAGGCTGGGTTCTTCACGGTGTCCAGGCAGATGGCACAGTCCACGTCTGCCTGGGGTGGCTGCCTCACACCACTGTCGTTGGCAGCAGAGTCTCTTCTCTCCATGTCTTCAGTGGAGACTAACGCTATGTCCTGATAAGAGAGACATGCATAGTGCCTTAGCTCGTCTGGTAGAGGGGCACTTGGGCTATCTTCTCTCTTCCCACCATGGGATGGATGCCTGAGGAGCAGAGCAGGTGGTGGCATGGCACCACAAAGCTGGCCTTCTCCCGGCTGCCCAAGTTGATGGGACAGTGCAGTATTGTCCAGCTGCATGGTCATGCCTCTGCTCCCCGGGTGCTGTGGTGGTCTGGGGACAGCTGGCAATGCTGAGCCCCTCCAGAGCTCTCAGCACCACAGCAGCAATGGGTGTCGCACAGGAAAGGGAAGAACTCGTTGGCTGGCCCAGGCAAGGGTGAAAGAAACACCCAGATCCCCTCAAGAAAGAAGCCCTCCCCACTCTCCCCAGGGCGAGATGTCCCTGAGCAGCTCACTCACCTCTGCTGCTGACAGTATGTTCTCTGGGTCCCTTGGCTGCCTGAGCACGGCAGGGCCAGGGAAAATCCTCGGATGGCTCTGGGGTCAGGCGCTGAGAGCTGCAAGGAGCAACTCCTCAGGCACAACACCAGCACCGATGTCCTTGCTCCGCGCTCCAAACCTGGCGACCTCGCTCGGCTGGACTCCGGGCACTGACTGCTTGGGTGACACTTGGCACCCCAATATGTGCACTGAGGGGCACTGAGTCACAATGGGTACCTTGGTGACATCACAGTGGGCCACCTGTGACCATGGGAACAGCCATGCCCATGGCACCAGCCCCGCCCACGCTGTGGCCCCAGCTCATGCCAGGGAGAGATGGGCCTGGCCGCTCAGGGCCCAAGTGCTGTGCTGCAGGAAGCCAAGGTTCCCTTCAGCAAACCTCGGTGCTGAAGCTACAGAACCCTGTCTGGGAAGGCATCGTGGGCCTGTTAGGTGGGGCTCTCTCCTATCTCTTCACATTGATGCTGGATGTGTGGAAGAGGAATAACCCAGGATTGGGATCTGGACCTATGGGCTTCCAGGAGCACAAGATAGGCTTTCTCGGCAGAGTCCCAGGCCTCTGGGTCAAGGTGGAGCATCCAGGAAGGCTTGCAGATGGGAAGAAGAGGGGATCCCCAACAGCAGTGAGGACCCAGAGGTGGGAGGATGACTGGTCCAGGCCAAGCACATGCTGGGGGCTTTTTGGGTGATTGTGATGGGGCTGCCAGCACTGCTGGGCCACAGTCCTGGACAGAGCACAGCAGCCTTCAGCAGCAGCAGCCTCGGAACCTCCACAGCTGGCCCCATGGCCATGGGCAGGGTGCAGGATATGCCCAGTGCTGGCTGACACCCCACAGATCTGCCTGGCAGATGACACTCCTGTGCTGGAGCCTCCGGGGAGCTGCTGGGATCAAGAACTTTCTCCCAGAGCTGGTTGGAAGGGCTGGGATTTCTTTCTCAAGATGCCAGCTAAGCTCCTGAAAACCTCTCCTGGCACAAATCTCCCTGTTGTTGTCCGGTCCTCACCTTCTGTGCTGCCAGCTCAGTGGCTCGTCTAATAGCAGAGCGGCCAAATCCCACCTGCCCTGCTCTGGCTGCTACAGGAGTCAGACCGCTGGCAAAGCGCTGCAGAAGAGGGCAGAGAAGGAGCTGGTGAGGAGAGTGTGACAGGGCCAGCCTGTGGGAGAGCAGGAGGGTGCCCCTGAGGAACTCGCCACCTGTAGGCGTGGAAACAGAGATCTCTGCTCTCCTGTCCTCGCCCATAAATCTCCAGGTCCACCCTTGCCTGGTGGCACAGCTGGCATGCTGGAGGGCTGTGCTGGTTTGAGGCCAGACAGATCCTCTCTTGCCCCGAGAGGGACAAAAGAATGACACTCACACAAAGGGATTGGAGAGTGATGGAAAGTTTAAATGGAAAAGCAACCGGTGAAACTACAAAAAACTACAAGCATAGTGACAAAGAGTAACCCAAAGCATACAGAGTCCCTTACACAACACCCAAAGACCTCCCAACTCTTCCCTTCTCCCCACCTGAGGGTATACCCAAAACCCCCAGGGCTCTTTCTTCCTCCCCCCTCCCACTGCTAGGCTAGCCTCACGCTGGCCAGGTCTGAGACTGCCCCTCCCCCGCCCCCACCTCCTCCTGGCATTAGGCCTAGACAGGCCTAAGGAGCCTTGAGATACTCTCCCACCGTTAGCCGATAGGAAGCATCTCCCATGGGAGCAGAGAGGGAAGAAAGAGGAGGAGAATGACTTTGCAGATGGATTTATAGGGCGCAGGATTTATGGGTAGAAATACACCGTTCCCTGTGTCCCCCTTACTGGGTTGGACACTCGGGACACCGGAGGTGTAGCTTATGTGGCAGTAACAGGAGGCACCCAGCCTAGACTGCCACAAGGGGAGAGAGCAAATGGCAGCAGGAATGAGCACCTCTGTGGGGCTGGGGGAAGCACTTATCCCTGAGGGGTTGCCCCGAGAGGGCTTGCTCAGTCCTTTCCTGTCTGGGGGAGGGGGCAGGGCTAGGGGCCTGGGAGCTGCTCTCCTCCATGACTTCTTCGGAAGAAAGCGATGGGCAAGGTGGGAAGTGTCAGGTCTTTCCCTGGGGGTCAGGAAGATGGGAGGGAAGGTGTGAAGGAGCTCCTCAAAGTCCCTGGGTGTCACAGGGGAGATGGAAGCCCCGCTTCTGCCACAGACAGAACAGGTACCCACTGTGACACCTGGGCCACACTTGCTGATGAAAGGAGGGGCCCTGCCTGGTGTGACTGCCGAGGCTGCTACCCGTCCCTACCACCGCTCTCAGCCCCACTCTGACCACCCCAACAACCCCTCTGCCAGGCTTCAGGAGGGAAGCCCCACTGTCACTTGTCCCTACCCTCCTCTGTCACCTGCTGAGGCCATGATTTTCTGCCCCCAGCACACTGCCAATCTTTAAGCAATCTCCTCACAGACACTGTGTGCTGCTGGGAAGGAGGGATGAAGGGGTCTGCAGCAGGCCCCTCTGCAATGACAGAATCATAGAATTGTTAGGGTTGGAAGGGACCTCAAGGATCATCCCATGGGCAGGGACTCCTCCCACTGGATCAGGGACTCCTCCCACTGGATCAGGTTGCCCAGAGCCACATCCAGCCTGGCCTTAAAAACCTCCAGGGATGAAGCTTCCACCACCTCCCTAGGCAACCTGTTCCGGTGCCTCACCACCCTCATAGTGAAGAACTTCTTCCTAATATCCAATCTGAATCTACCCATTTCTATTTTTGCTCCATTCCCCCAGTCCTGTCACTACCTTCCTTGCCCTCTCCTCACCACGTCCCACTCACCATGGGTCTGAGCCCAACGTTGTGCCCAGCCCCACTGGTCACTATGAGCACCATGGCGACAGCACCTCTGACCTGCACATTCCCTGCACATACGGGCAGGGACAGTGGGCACAGGCTTTTCCCGTGGCCATAAACTGCCTCCGAGTCTGTGCCAGCCTTACGTGGGGGACAGATACCTGCAAGGGGCGGTGGGGCATCTTTGAAGGCCATGGGCTGGGCTGTGTATCTCTTTGAAGGCAGGAAGGCTCTACAGAGGGGTCTGCACAGGCTGGGCTCAGGCCTGTCAAGTCCTGCAATGGGCTCCCCAGGGAGGCACAATGCTTAGCAAGGTTTGGGCTGAAATGATACTAAACATCGAGAAACCCAGAGGTAATGCTTCCAATGCCTAATTCCTGCTGTTGTAATTTGCAAAGGTGAATTGGTTCTGGTCCTCCTTCCCCATCCTCCAAGAGCCAGTGGGGTGATTTGGCTCCCCGAGCTGCTCGAGGAACCAGCACTGGAGATCCCTTTGCTTGAAGCTATGAACGCCAGTGTTGTAAGCCCAGTCGCGTCTTCGAGAGGACCTGAAGCCCGAGGGTAAGCTTTAGCCAGAAGGGGAGGGACTAGCCGAGCCAGGCAGTCCAGCTGACCAAGCAGCTACGCATCTTGCACGACCCCTGCTGTTTGCGGGAGATCAGCGGAGCTACCGATACGGCTCCACAGCCCTGCGTCAGGGTGAAGTAACCCGGGATTTCCCGAGAGAGAGAGAGAGAGAGAGAAATCCTCTCCTTTGAGTCAAGCCCAGGGCTGCATTATAACCTTAAATGGGAAGCAGTCGCCGAGATCGGCATAGTCAGCTCACTTCGAGCCAAGCAAGGGGGAACCGCCGCATAACTGCGCCGCTTCCCCGAAGCCCGTCTCTGGGATCGCGAGGGCTGACCCCGACGGACCCGGCCCCGCCGCGCAGGACCACTGCCCCGGACCGGCCCTGCCGGGCCGACCTGTTCAGGAGCCGGTCCTGGCAGCCCCCACCGCCGCAGTCGCGCGCCGTAGGACCACCCTGCTCTACGCGGGAGGAGAAAGCAAACCTCACCCCTCCCGCGGAGGCGGGAGGAGAAAGAAAGCCACCGTCCAGAGGAAAGCCCCCCCGCGGCCCACCAGCGACTCAGCCACAGCCTCAGCCCCGGAAGCCTTCCCCTGCCCGGACAGAGCAGCCCCGAGCCGGCAGACAGCGAGCAGCTAGCGTGACCCAGCAACTCGCCTCGCTACAAACAGACACAGTGTATCTTTTCACTTGTGCAACACTCGCGAACATTCAATTCAAAGTACCCGCACCTAGCCACATGATATTCCAGCTTGCATTGCCTCTTGAGAACGTTGTAAACGTCTCTGTACAGAGGTACAGGTGCCAAGCGTCTTGTCGAGTCGCCGTCTAGTGGACAAGTGGCGGAACTGCACCCTTCCTTCCCTTGATTCTGTAAATGTTCTAATTGGGTCAAATTGTATATACGAAACCTTCTAAGGAAACCAGCACGTCCACAGAATTCACCTGGCAGTGCCATTATAGAGTGCCTGAGTGAGGGCAGTCTAACTTCCAGTCTACGTCTCCTGAACCCCAGGCACAATTCTGTGCCCCAGATTTCTTCACAAACCCTCCTCCTAGGGCCCTAAAGTCTCTTTAGATTGCCCTTGGTCTACGTGTTACAGCTTCTTCACCACCCACCACATGGAAGAGTAGTGGCATTATAGACTCATAGAATTGTTAGGGTTGGAAGGGACCTCAAGGATCATCCAGTTCCATGGGCAGGGACACCTCCCACTGGATCAGGTTGCCCAGAGCCACATCCAGCCTGGCCTTAAAAGCCTGCAGTGATGACGGTTCCACCACCTCTCTAGGCAACCTGTTCCAGTGCCTCACCACCCTCATAGTGAAAAACTTCTTCCTAACATCCAATCTGAATCTACCCATTTCTATTTTTGCTCCATCCCCCTAGTCCTATCACTACCTGACACCCTAAAAAGTCCCTCACCAGCTTTCTTGTAGGCCCCCTTAAGGTACTGGAAGGCCACAAGAAGGTCTCCTCGCAGCCTTCTCTTCTCCAGACTGAATAGCCCCAACTCTTTCAGTCTGTCCTCATAGGAGAGGTGCCCCAGCCCTCTGATCATCCTTGTGGCCCTTCTCTGGACATGCTCCAGCACACCCAGATCCTTCCTGTAATGGGGTAGTGGGGAGTATTCTGAGTGTCTCACTAGGCTTGGGAGTTACCTGGTGGTATTGCTAATCCAGGTTCCTGGGAGGCAACAGACTTCCCTGTGAGAAGGGCCTGCCCAGCATATCGCACCCTCTGTTCCTTTAGAGACACCTACAACTACATTTCTTCTTTTCTTTCTTGTGGAGGTGGTTGTAATGCTACAGGAAGTAGTTCTTTTGGATGGTTGTAAATTGTGGTCTGTGGTTGAATCAACACCCACACAGTCTGTAGACTGATCCTCCACTGCTAAAGCCTCCTGCTTATTGAGAGTGGCACCTGGGGAGGCACAGTGGGCATGGAGAAGCTTCGCTTGCCTTCCCTAATGGCGACTTGCTTCCATTCACTACTTATTTTCTTTTTCCCTAAAGATTGCACACTCCAGGATGTGGTGTCAGGGGCCAGAGGGAAAAATCGCTCTCCACAAGCTGCTGGCTACATGCTTCTGCACACAGCCCAATATCCAGCTAAGGGTATTTAGAGAATCTGGAAGCTACTCTCCAAAGAGATTATGAAGGACTATTTTTTAGTTCCAAGCTGCCCTATTTGAAATAATTCATCTCATGTTGCAACTCATTAACCCATAAAATTAGGTTATCAGAAGGTAAATCTAGTTGGGAAAAAAACCCCACACCTCAGAATCTCTTCAAAGTCCGTTTCACTACAGTTTAATTATCTCTTTGGTGTTCAACTGTTCGTACAAAGAGGTTTTACAAAGAACAGCCGCGGCTGCCTCGCCGGCTCTCAGCTCCAGCCTGCCAGCAGCCGACGCCTCCTCCCCAGCACCGCCACGCCTCAGCCGTTGTCCCGGCGGTTCCTCCGCTCGTCGATCCGGGCCGGGGCTGATGGCTCCTCCCGGCCCCGGGCACTTCTCAGCAGCTGCCCGGTGGTTAGATCCGCCTGGGCCTCTGGCCGCCCGGCCCTTCCTAATTTGCCTCTCCTTAAGGAATTTAGTTAATGCCAGCTGTGCCCTGCTGCGGGTGGCCCTGGGCTCCTCTCACGGCCGCTGAGACTGGAGAAGACCTTTAAGATCTTTGAGTAAAAACTCCATACTTTGTTTTACTTTTTAACATATTTTTTCGCTTTCATGTTATGGGGACATAAATTTCAAAGGCAGGTCACTGCCTCATGCCCCGTAAGGATTTTTCTGTTTGGTCCTCTTCCTAAGAAGTCCTCTGGAGCTGGCCTCGTTCTCACAGGCTTCATAGACTCAGGAGGTCTTTCTTTCACAAAGCTTGGGCAGCTACACCGTCTGGTGGGATGTGGCCAGGCAGTCACTGGACAGACACCCCAGCAGTCCCATCAGGGAGCCCAGCTTCTTACAAGGACCTCTTCTCTGCAGGGAAGAGCGGCAAGAAAAAGGTGGCAGGCAGCCCCAGCACCCACTCGCCTCTGCTCCCACCCTACTCTCTGAGCGGTGACTAGGCAGAGGGGGCACGACAGGGCTGCTCTGTTCCATCATCCCAGAAGCCCCAAAACCTAGTACCCAGCCAGGCAGGGCTCCTTGCCAGTCCATGACAGGTGCCAAGTGGGCATCAGGGCATGCAGGGGGTCCCGACTCACCAGGAGCTCCAACCACCCCTTGCAAGTGCCCAGCACATGGGCGCAAAGCCGCAGGGCTCTCTCCAGCTCCCATTACCTGGCTGAGGCGAGGCAGCCCTTCAGGACCTGGGGCAGGGGCACCTCTCTCACAACAGCCCCCCCCAGCCCCAGCCCCAGCCCCACCCTGCACTGGCACTGCAGCCTCCTCCCTCCTCACCCGCTCAGCTGCCTGTGCCCTGGTGCGGGTGGGTGCTGCTTCCACGCCCTGACCTCCCATCAGGAAGCCCAGCGGCATTCATGGACATAGGCTGGGTTCCTCATGGTTTCCAGACAGACAGCACACTTGGTTTCTCTTGCCTGGGCAGGGCTCCTTGCCAGTCCATGACAGCGGAGACCTGCTTCTGTCTCTCTGCCTCTCCTGCGGCTGCTGCTCCTGAGCAGCTCAGCCCCGTAGATTGTAGCTGTGCTGCGGGGGCCATCTGCAGGTGATCTCCATCTCCATGATCCTGCTCTGGTGGGAGTGAGACCGACTACATACTCCTCATAGTCATTGTCCCTTTCCACCCAGTGCATCACTTTCTCCATTGGGTGCCTGCAGACTGGGCAGGACGCATTTCTCCTGCTTGACCACCGCCGGATGCATGCGAAACAGAACCAGTGCCCACATCCGTCGACATAGGCTGGGTTCTTCACGGTGTCCAGGCAGATGGCACAGTCCACGTCTGTCTGGGGTGGCTGCCTCACACCCCCATTGTTGGCAGCAGCCCCCCCTTAGCCCCAGCCCCAGCCCCACCCTGCAGTGGCACTGCAGCCTCCTCCCTCCTCACCCTCTCGGCTGCCTGTGCCCTGCTGCGGGTGGGTGCTGCTTCCGCGCCCTGACCTTCCCCAGGCTGCTCTCGCCCAGCTCAGGGCTGGCTCTTGGCTTTCCCTCGGGCAGCTCGCCCAGCTGCCCAGGCAGGTGGGACAGCAGTTGTACAGCTGCATGGCCATGCTTCCCCGGGGCTGCAGTGTCTTTGTCCCCGGAAAAGGTCTCTTTGAGGCCCTGTCGGCTGTGGGGGCCGTCTGCGGGCCTTCTCCATCTCCATTATCCTGCACTGGCAGGGAGAGAGTCCAACCACGTACTCCTCATCGTCGTTCTCCTCTGCATCACCTTCTCCACTGGGTGCCTGCAGACAGGCAGCAGACATTTCTTCTGCTTGCCCACTGCTGGATACATGCAGAGCAGAACCAATGCCTGCCTCCATTGCCACAGGCTGGGTTCCTGGTTTTGGTTCCCTGCGATCAGCCTCAGATCGATGCCATCAGATGCAGTTCAGCATGGCAGTCAGTGTGATCAGTCTTAGGTCAGTCGACTTTCAGCTTCATGGGCACTGCCCTCATGGCAGTTAGCCTTCATTCGGCTCTGGTGTTCACAGTGGTGTTTTGCCACTGGGTGGATTCCTGTGCTGTCAGCTGAGATGTTTGCAGGACTGAGTTGTAGGCTGGCTTGTGTATGGATTGGCTTTTCTTGCTGGTATCTCTGAGGATGATCTTTTATAATCCTTATCTTAAAGCATTGTTCATTTACAACTACCTTTGCTCCTATTTTGCTATTAGCAATTGCTATAATCCTTACTTATATTACTCTTACTTCAATCACTATCGTCTGTTCTTATTATCTATGCTTATTAATTACTATCATCCTATATTATGCCATTCTAACCTATAGTAGTCTGTAACTTACGTACTATTCCTTATCCTATATTATTCTATTACTTATTTGCTCTTACTTATTCTCCACTAATATAAACGTACTTATCATAGTTACCATATAACTAACTACAACTTATAATTTATTATTATCATTACTGAATACTTATCATAATTACTCACTATTTGTTATTCCTACTGTTAACTCCTACAAAGAACGAAAAAGCAAATCCCCAAGATCCATTCTAATCAAAACCCAACGCTGAAGCCATTATCCATACCAGGCCTGCACCTACAAAGTGTTAAAATATCTTTGGTAACTAGTAATCAAACCACGGTCACTTTAAAGCCCCAAACCGGCTCCTGAAAACTGCGAAAAACTGCTGGCCAGAGGCAGCACTGGGAGGAGGGACCGGATGGGCCACTGGTGGTGTTCCTGGAATCCTCCTCTCCTCCTCACCAGCCCTGCAGAAGTCATTTGCTGTGCTCTGCCATCGTGCGTGCAGGGTGTCACAGGCTGCACCCATCACCACCGCATTTACATTTCTGGGGAGGTGAAACCTCCTCCCCCCCTCCTGCATCATGGCAGCTCATCATCTTTGAACTCCACAAAGCACCTGCAGAGATGATGATAGCCCTGCTGTGGAGACCTGCTCCTCTCTCTCTGCCTCTGCTGGGGCTGCTCCGGAGCAGCTCGTCCTCACAGCTTGTAGCTGTGCTGTGCTGTGCTGTGGGGGCTGTCTGCAGGTGTTCTCCATGTCTGTGATCCTGCACTGGCAAGGAGAGAGTCTGACTCCTCATAGTCATTGTCCTCTGCATCACCTTCTCCATTGGGTGCCTGCAGCAGGGTAGGGAGACGTTTCTTCTACTTGCCCGCTGCTGGATACATACAAAGTGGAACCAAAGCCTGCACCCATCAACACAGGCTGGGTTCCTCACGGTTTCCAGGCAGATAGGGCACCGGGTCTCTCCTGTCTGGGGTGGCTGCCTCATGGTGCCATCCAACCGTCGTTGGCAGCAGAGCTTCTCTCCTCTCCATGTCTTCTGTGGAGCTCGATGTCATGTGCTGCTCAGGCAGACATGCAAAGCGTGTGAGCTTGCCTGGCAGAGGGGCACTTGGGCCTGCTCTCAGCCCGCTGCAGGATGCATGAGGAGCAGAGCAGGTGGAGGCCTGGTATGACAAAGCTCGCTTTCTCGAGGCTGACCAGGCAGGTGGGACAGCAGTTGTACAGCTGGGTGGCCATGCTTCCCAGGGGCTGCAGCATCTTTGTCTCTGGAAAAGGTCTCTTTGAGGCCCAGCTGGCCAGAGACAGCACTGGGAGGAGGGACATCTTAGATGGCCTGGGACACACACCGTGCTCCGTCACCTTCTCCACTGGGTGCCTGCAGCGTGGGCAGGAGACGTTTCTTCTCTTTGCCCCCTGTCACGTGCGTGCACGCCTCATGGCCGCCCATTGTCTCGGAACTCCACGAAGCGGCTGCGGAGGTTGTAGCCCCGCAGCGGAGACCTGCTTCTGTCTCTCTGCCTCTCCTGCGGCTGCTGCTCCCGAGCAGCTCGGCCCCGTAGATTGTAGCTGTGCTGCGGGGGCCGTCTGCGGGCGATCTCCATCTCCATGATCCTGCGCTGGCGGGGAGTGAGTCCGACCACGTACTCCTCATAGTCATTGGCCCTTTCCACCCAGTGCATCACTTTCTCCATCGGGTGCCTGCAGACTGGGCAGGATGCATTTCTCCTGCTTGACCACCGCCGGACGCACGCAAAGCAGAACCAGTGCCCACATCCGTCGACATAGGCTGGGTTCTTCACGGTGTCCAGGCAGATGGCACAGTCCACGTCTGCCTGGGGTGGCTGCCTCACACCACTGTCGTTGGCAGCAGAGTCTCTTCTCTCCATGTCTTCAGTGGAGACTAACGCTATGTCCTGATAAGAGAGACATGCATAGTGCCTTAGCTCGTCTGGTAGAGGGGCACTTGGGCTATCTTCTCTCTTCCCACCATGGGATGGATGCCTGAGGAGCAGAGCAGGTGGTGGCATGGCACCACAAAGCTGGCCTTCTCCCGGCTGCCCAAGTTGATGGGACAGTGCAGTATTGTCCAGCTGCATGGTCATGCCTCTGCTCCCCGGGTGCTGTGGTGGTCTGGGGACAGCTGGCAATGCTGAGCCCCTCCAGAGCTCTCAGCACCACAGCAGCAATGGGTGTCGCACAGGAAAGGGAAGAACTCGTTGGCTGGCCCAGGCAAGGGTGAAAGAAACACCCAGATCCCCTCAAGAAAGAAGCCCTCCCCACTCTCCCCAGGGCGAGATGTCCCTGAGCAGCTCACTCACCTCTGCTGCTGACAGTATGTTCTCTGGGTCCCTTGGCTGCCTGAGCACGGCAGGGCCAGGGAAAATCCTCGGATGGCTCTGGGGTCAGGCGCTGAGAGCTGCAAGGAGCAACTCCTCAGGCACAACACCAGCACCGATGTCCTTGCTCCGCGCTCCAAACCTGGCGACCTCGCTCGGCTGGACTCCGGGCACTGACTGCTTGGGTGACACTTGGCACCCCAATATGTGCACTGAGGGGCACTGAGTCACAATGGGTACCTTGGTGACATCACAGTGGGCCACCTGTGACCATGGGAACAGCCATGCCCATGGCACCAGCCCCGCCCACGCTGTGGCCCCAGCTCATGCCAGGGAGAGATGGGCCTGGCCGCTCAGGGCCCAAGTGCTGTGCTGCAGGAAGCCAAGGTTCCCTTCAGCAAACCTCGGTGCTGAAGCTACAGAACCCTGTCTGGGAAGGCATCGTGGGCCTGTTAGGTGGGGCTCTCTCCTATCTCTTCACATTGATGCTGGATGTGTGGAAGAGGAATAACCCAGGATTGGGATCTGGACCTATGGGCTTCCAGGAGCACAAGATAGGCTTTCTCGGCAGAGTCCCAGGCCTCTGGGTCAAGGTGGAGCATCCAGGAAGGCTTGCAGATGGGAAGAAGAGGGGATCCCCAACAGCAGTGAGGACCCAGAGGTGGGAGGATGACTGGTCCAGGCCAAGCACATGCTGGGGGCTTTTTGGGTGATTGTGATGGGGCTGCCAGCACTGCTGGGCCACAGTCCTGGACAGAGCACAGCAGCCTTCAGCAGCAGCAGCCTCGGAACCTCCACAGCTGGCCCCATGGCCATGGGCAGGGTGCAGGATATGCCCAGTGCTGGCTGACACCCCACAGATCTGCCTGGCAGATGACACTCCTGTGCTGGAGCCTCCGGGGAGCTGCTGGGATCAAGAACTTTCTCCCAGAGCTGGTTGGAAGGGCTGGGATTTCTTTCTCAAGATGCCAGCTAAGCTCCTGAAAACCTCTCCTGGCACAAATCTCCCTGTTGTTGTCCGGTCCTCACCTTCTGTGCTGCCAGCTCAGTGGCTCGTCTAATAGCAGAGCGGCCAAATCCCACCTGCCCTGCTCTGGCTGCTACAGGAGTCAGACCGCTGGCAAAGCGCTGCAGAAGAGGGCAGAGAAGGAGCTGGTGAGGAGAGTGTGACAGGGCCAGCCTGTGGGAGAGCAGGAGGGTGCCCCTGAGGAACTCGCCACCTGTAGGCGTGGAAACAGAGATCTCTGCTCTCCTGTCCTCGCCCATAAATCTCCAGGTCCACCCTTGCCTGGTGGCACAGCTGGCATGCTGGAGGGCTGTGCTGGTTTGAGGCCAGACAGATCCTCTCTTGCCCCGAGAGGGACAAAAGAATGACACTCACACAAAGGGATTGGAGAGTGATGGAAAGTTTAAATGGAAAAGCAACCGGTGAAACTACAAAAAACTACAAGCATAGTGACAAAGAGTAACCCAAAGCATACAGAGTCCCTTACACAACACCCAAAGACCTCCCAACTCTTCCCTTCTCCCCACCTGAGGGTATACCCAAAACCCCCAGGGCTCTTTCTTCCTCCCCCCTCCCACTGCTAGGCTAGCCTCACGCTGGCCAGGTCTGAGACTGCCCCTCCCCCGCCCCCACCTCCTCCTGGCATTAGGCCTAGACAGGCCTAAGGAGCCTTGAGATACTCTCCCACCGTTAGCCGATAGGAAGCATCTCCCATGGGAGCAGAGAGGGAAGAAAGAGGAGGAGAATGACTTTGCAGATGGATTTATAGGGCGCAGGATTTATGGGTAGAAATACACCGTTCCCTGTGTCCCCCTTACTGGGTTGGACACTCGGGACACCGGAGGTGTAGCTTATGTGGCAGTAACAGGAGGCACCCAGCCTAGACTGCCACAAGGGGAGAGAGCAAATGGCAGCAGGAATGAGCACCTCTGTGGGGCTGGGGGAAGCACTTATCCCTGAGGGGTTGCCCCGAGAGGGCTTGCTCAGTCCTTTCCTGTCTGGGGGAGGGGGCAGGGCTAGGGGCCTGGGAGCTGCTCTCCTCCATGACTTCTTCGGAAGAAAGCGATGGGCAAGGTGGGAAGTGTCAGGTCTTTCCCTGGGGGTCAGGAAGATGGGAGGGAAGGTGTGAAGGAGCTCCTCAAAGTCCCTGGGTGTCACAGGGGAGATGGAAGCCCCGCTTCTGCCACAGACAGAACAGGTACCCACTGTGACACCTGGGCCACACTTGCTGATGAAAGGAGGGGCCCTGCCTGGTGTGACTGCCGAGGCTGCTACCCGTCCCTACCACCGCTCTCAGCCCCACTCTGACCACCCCAACAACCCCTCTGCCAGGCTTCAGGAGGGAAGCCCCACTGTCACTTGTCCCTACCCTCCTCTGTCACCTGCTGAGGCCATGATTTTCTGCCCCCAGCACACTGCCAATCTTTAAGCAATCTCCTCACAGACACTGTGTGCTGCTGGGAAGGAGGGATGAAGGGGTCTGCAGCAGGCCCCTCTGCAATGACAGAATCATAGAATTGTTAGGGTTGGAAGGGACCTCAAGGATCATCCCATGGGCAGGGACTCCTCCCACTGGA
>NW_026539123.1:0-21259 GCF_027791375.1 Indicator indicator | reverse complement strand
GGATACAAGCACTGGGATAGAAGCACTGGGATACAAGCACTGGGATACAAGCACTGGGATACAAGCACTGGGATACAAGCACTGGGATACAAGCACTGGGATACAAGCACTGGGATAGAAGCACTGGGATACAAGCACTGGGATAGAAGCACTGGGATACAAGCACTGGGATACAAGCACTGGGATAGAAGCACTGGGACACAAGCACTGGGATACAAGCACTGGGATACAAGCACTGGGATACAAGCACTGGGATACAAGCACTGGGATACAAGCACTGGGATACAAGCACTGGGATACAAGCACTGGGATACAAGCACTGGGATACAAGCACTGGGATACAAGCACTGGGATACAAGCACTGGGATACAAGCACTGGGATAGAAGCACTGGGATACAAGCACTGGGATACAAGCACTGGGATACAAGCACTGGGATACAAGCACTGGGATAGAAGCACTGGGATACAAGCACTGGGATAGAAGCACTGGGATAGAAGCACTGGGATACAAGCACTGGGATAGAAGCACTGGGATACAAGCACTGGGATACAAGCACTGGGACACAAGCACTGGGATACAAGCACTGGGATACAAGCACTGGGATACAAGCACTGGGATACAAGCACTGGGATACAAGCACTGGGATACAAGCACTGGGATACAAGCACTGGGATAGAAGCACTGGGATAGAAGCACTGGGATACAAGCACTGGGATACAAGCACTGGGATACAAGCACTGGGATAGAAGCACTGGGATACAAGCACTGGGATACAAGCACTGGGATACAAGCACTGGGATACAAGCACTGGGATAGAAGCACTGGGATACAAGCACTGGGATACAAGCACTGGGATACAAGCACTGGGATAGAAGCACTGGGATACAAGCACTGGGATACAAGCACTGGGATACAAGCACTGGGATACAAGCACTGGGATACAAGCACTGGGATAGAAGCACTGGGACACAAGCACTGGGATACAAGCACTGGGATACAAGCACTGGGATAGAAGCACTGGGACACAAGCACTGGGATACAAGCACTGGGATACAAGCACTGGGATACAAGCACTGGGATACAAGCACTGGGATACAAGCACTGGGACACAAGCACTGGGATACAAGCACTGGGATACAAGCACTGGGATACAAGCACTGGGATACAAGCACTGGGATACAAGCACTGGGATACAAGCACTGGGATACAAGCACTGGGATACAAGCACTGGGATACAAGGACTGGGATACAAGCACTGGGATAGAAGCACTGGGATACAAGCACTGGGATAGAAGCACTGGGATACAAGCACTGGGATACAAGCACTGGGATACAAGCACTGGGATACAAGCACTGGGATACAAGCACTGGGATACAAGCACTGGGATACAAGCACTGGGATACAAGCACTGGGATACAAGCACTGGGATACAAGCACTGGGATACAAGCACTGGGATACAAGCACTGGGATACAAGCACTGGGATACAAGCACTGGGATACAAGCACTGGGATACAAGCACTGGGATAGAAGCACTGGGATACAAGCACTGGGATACAAGCACTGGGATACAAGCACTGGGATACAAGCACTGGGATACAAGCACTGGGATACAAGCACTGGGATACAAGCACTGGGATACAAGCACTGGGATACAAGCACTGGGATACAAGCACTGGGATAGAAGCACTGGGATACAAGCACTGGGATAGAAGCACTGGGATAGAAGCACTGGGATACAAGCACTGGGATACAAGCACTGGGATACAAGCACTGGGATAGAAGCACTGGGATACAAGCACTGGGACACAAGCACTGGGATACAAGCACTGGGATACAAGCACTGGGATAGAAGCACTGGGATACAAGCACTGGGATACAAGCACTGGGATACAAGCACTGGGATACAAGCACTGGGATAGAAGCACTGGGACACAAGCACTGGGATACAAGCACTGGGATAGAAGCACTGGGACACAAGCACTGGGATACAAGCACTGGGATACAAGCACTGGGATAGAAGCACTGGGATACAAGCACTGGGATAGAAGCACTGGGATACAAGCACTGGGACACAAGCACTGGGATAGAAGCACTGGGATACAAGCACTGGGATACAAGCACTGGGATACAAGCACTGGGACACAAGCACTGGGATACAAGCACTGGGATAGAAGCACTGGGATACAAGCACTGGGATACAAGCACTGGGATAGAAGCACTGGGATACAAGCACTGGGATACAAGCACTGGGATACAAGCACTGGGATACAAGCACTGGGATACAAGCACTGGGATACAAGCACTGGGATACAAGCACTGGGATACAAGCACTGGGACACAAGCACTGGGATACAAGCACTGGGATACAAGCACTGGGATAGAAGCACTGGGATACAAGCACTGGGATACAAGCACTGGGATAGAAGCACTGGGATACAAGCACTGGGATACAAGCACTGGGATAGAAGCACTGGGATACAAGCACTGGGATACAAGCACTGGGATACAAGCACTGGGATACAAGCACTGGGATAGAAGCACTGGGATAGAAGCACTGGGATACAAGCACTGGGATACAAGCACTGGGATACAAGCACTGGGATAGAAGCACTGGGATAGAAGCACTGGGATACAAGCATTGGGATACAAGCACTGGGATACAAGCACTGGGATAGAAGCACTGGGATACAAGCACTGGGATACAAGCACTGGGATAGAAGCACTGGGATACAAGCACTGGGATACACGGAAAGCACTGGGATACAAGCACTGGGATACAAGCACTGGGATACAAGCACTGGGATACAAGCACTGGGATACAAGCACTGGGATAGAAGCACTGGGATACAAGCACTGGGATACAAGCACTGGGATACAAGCACTGGGATACAAGCACTGGGATACAAGCACTGGGACACAAGCACTGGGATACAAGCACTGGGATACAAGCACTGGGATACAAGCACTGGGACACAAGCACTGGGATACAAGCACTGGGATAGAAGCACTGGGATAGAAGCACTGGGATAGAAGCACTGGGATACAAGCACTGGGATAGAAGCACTGGGATACAAGCACTGGGATACAAGCACTGGGATACAAGCACTGGGATACAAGCACTGGGATAGAAGCACTGGGATACAAGCACTGGGATACAAGCACTGGGATACAAGCACTGGGATACAAGCACTGGGATACAAGCACTGGGATACAAGCACTGGGATAGAAGCACTGGGATACAAGCACTGGGATACAAGCACTGGGATAGAAGCACTGGGATACAAGCACTGGGATACAAGCACTGGGATACAAGCACTGGGATACAAGCACTGGGATAGAAGCACTGGGATACAAGCACTGGGATACAAGCACTGGGATACAAGCACTGGGATAGAAGCACTGGGATAGAAGCACTGGGATACAAGCACTGGGATAGAAGCACTGGGATACAAGCACTGGGACACAAGCACTGGGATACAAGCACTGGGATACAAGCACTGGGATACAAGCACTGGGATAGAAGCACTGGGATACAAGCACTGGGACACAAGCACTGGGATACAAGCACTGGGATACAAGCACTGGGATACAAGCACTGGGATACAAGCACTGGGATACAAGCACTGGGATACAAGCACTGGGATACAAGCACTGGGATACAAGCACTGGGATACAAGCACTGGGATACAAGCACTGGGATACAAGCACTGGGATACAAGCACTGGGATACAAGCACTGGGATACAAGCACTGGGATAGAAGCACTGGGACACAAGCACTGGGATACAAGCACTGGGACACAAGCACTGGGATACAAGCACTGGGACACAAGCACTGGGATACAAGCACTGGGATACAAGCACTGGGATACAAGCACTGGGATACAAGCACTGGGATAGAAGCACTGGGATAGAAGCACTGGGATACAAGCACTGGGACACAAGCACTGGGATACAAGCACTGGGATACAAGCACTGGGATACAAGCACTGGGATACAAGCACTGGGATACAAGCACTGGGATAGAAGCACTGGGATACAAGCACTGGGATACAAGCACTGGGATAGAAGCACTGGGATACAAGCACTGGGATACAAGCACTGGGACACAAGCACTGGGATACAAGCACTGGGATAGAAGCACTGGGATACAAGCACTGGGATAGAAGCACTGGGATAGAAGCACTGGGATACAAGCACTGGGATACAAGCACTGGGATAGAAGCACTGGGATACAAGCACTGGGATAGAAGCACTGGGATACAAGCACTGGGATACAAGCACTGGGATACAAGCACTGGGATACAAGCACTGGGATACAAGCACTGGGATACAAGCACTGGGATACAAGCACTGGGATACAAGCACTGGGATAGAAGCACTGGGATACAAGCACTGGGATACAAGCACTGGGATACAAGCACTGGGATACAAGCACTGGGATAGAAGCACTGGGATACAAGCACTGGGATACAAGCACTGGGACACAAGCACTGGGATACAAGCACTGGGATAGAAGCACTGGGATACAAGCACTGGGATACAAGCACTGGGATACAAGCACTGGGATACAAGCACTGGGATAGAAGCACTGGGATACAAGCACTGGGATACAAGCACTGGGATAGAAGCACTGGGATACAAGCACTGGGATAGAAGCACTGGGATAGAAGCACTGGGATACAAGCACTGGGATAGAAGCACTGGGATACAAGCACTGGGATACAAGCACTGGGATACAAGCACTGGGATAGAAGCACTGGGATACAAGCACTGGGATAGAAGCACTGGGATACAAGCACTGGGACACAAGCACTGGGATACAAGCACTGGGATACAAGCACTGGGATACAAGCACTGGGATACAAGCACTGGGATACAAGCACTGGGATACAAGCACTGGGATACAAGCACTGGGATACAAGCACTGGGATAAAGCACTGGGATACAAGCACTGGGATAGAAGCACTGGGATACAAGCACTGGGACACAAGCACTGGGATACAAGCACTGGGATACAAGCACTGGGATAGGCACTGGGATACAAGCACTGGGATACAAGCACTGGGATACAAGCACTGGGACACAAGCACTGGGATACAAGCACTGGGATACAAGCACTGGGATACAAGCACTGGGATACAAGCACTGGGATACAAGCACTGGGATACAAGCACTGGGATACAAGCACTGGGATACAAGCACTGGGATACAAGCACTGGGATACAGGGACAAGCACTGGGATACAAGCACTGGGACACAAGCACTGGGATACAAGCACTGGGATACAAGCACTGGGATAGAAGCACTGGGATACAAGCACTGGGATACAAGCACTGGGATACAAGCACTGGGACACAAGCACTGGGATACAAGCACTGGGACACAAGCACTGGGATACAAGCACTGGGATACAAGCACTGGGATAGAAGCACTGGGATACAAGCACTGGGATACAAGCACTGGGATACAAGCACTGGGACACAAGCACTGGGATACAAGCACTGGGATACAAGCACTGGGATACAAGCACTGGGATAGAAGCACTGGGATACAAGCACTGGGATACAAGCACTGGGATACAAGCACTGGGATACAAGCACTGGGATACAAGCACTGGGATACAAGCACTGGGATACAAGCACTGGGATACAAGCACTGGGATAGAAGCACTGGGATACAAGCACTGGGATACAAGCACTGGGATAGAAGCACTGGGATACAAGCACTGGGATACAAGCACTGGGATACAAGCACTGGGACACAAGCACTGGGATACAAGCACTGGGATACAAGCACTGGGATACAAGCACTGGGATAGAAGCACTGGGATACAAGCACTGGGATAGAAGCACTGGGATAGAAGCACTGGGATAGAAGCACTGGGATACAAGCACTGGGATACAAGCACTGGGATAGAAGCACTGGGATACAAGCACTGGGATACAAGCACTGGGATACAAGCACTGGGATACAAGCACTGGGATACAAGCACTGGGATAGAAGCACTGGGATACAAGCACTGGGACACAAGCACTGGGATAGAAGCACTGGGATACAAGCACTGGGATACAAGCACTGGGATACAAGCACTGGGATACAAGCACTGGGATACAAGCACTGGGATACAAGCACTGGGATACAAGCACTGGGATACAAGCACTGGGATACAAGCACTGGGATACAAGCACTGGGATACAAGCACTGGGATACAAGCACTGGGATACAAGCACTGGGATACAAGCACTGGGATACAAGCACTGGGATACAAGCACTGGGATACAAGCACTGGGATACAAGCACTGGGATACAAGCACTGGGATACAAGCACTGGGATACAAGCACTGGGATAGAAGCACTGGGATACAAGCACTGGGATACAAGCACTGGGATAGAAGCACTGGGATACAAGCACTGGGATACAAGCACTGGGATACAAGCACTGGGATACAAGCACTGGGATAGAAGCACTGGGATACAAGCACTGGGATACAAGCACTGGGATAGAAGCACTGGGATACAAGCACTGGGATACAAGCACTGGGATAGAAGCACTGGGATACAAGCACTGGGATACAAGCACTGGGACACAAGCACTGGGATACAAGCACTGGGATACAAGCACTGGGATAGAAGCACTGGGATAGAAGCACTGGGATACAAGCACTGGGACACAAGCACTGGGATAGAAGCACTGGGATACAAGCACTGGGATACAAGCACTGGGATAGAAGCACTGGGATACAAGCACTGGGATACAAGCACTGGGACACAAGCACTGGGACACAAGCACTGGGATACAAGCACTGGGATACAAGCACTGGGATACAAGCACTGGGATAGAAGCACTGGGATACAAGCACTGGGATACAAGCACTGGGATACAAGCACTGGGATACAAGCACTGGGATACAAGCACTGGGATACAAGCACTGGGATACAAGCACTGGGATACAAGCACTGGGATACAAGCACTGGGATACAAGCACTGGGACACAAGCACTGGGATACAAGCACTGGGATACAAGCACTGGGATAGAAGCACTGGGACACAAGCACTGGGATACAAGCACTGGGATACAAGCACTGGGATAGAAGCACTGGGACACAAGCACTGGGACACAAGCACTGGGATAGAAGCACTGGGATACAAGCACTGGGATACAAGCACTGGGATACAAGCACTGGGATAGAAGCACTGGGATACAAGCACTGGGATAGAAGCACTGGGATACAAGCACTGGGATACAAGCACTGGGATACAAGCACTGGGATACAAGCACTGGGATACAAGCACTGGGATACAAGCACTGGGATACAAGCACTGGGATAGAAGCACTGGGATACAAGCACTGGGATACAAGCACTGGGATACAAGCACTGGGATACAAGCACTGGGATACAAGCACTGGGATACAAGCACTGGGATACAAGCACTGGGATACAAGCACTGGGATAGAAGCACTGGGATACAAGCACTGGGATACAAGCACTGGGATACAAGCACTGGGATACAAGCACTGGGATAGAAGCACTGGGATACAAGCACTGGGATACAAGCACTGGGATACAAGCACTGGGATACAAGCACTGGGATACAAGCACTGGGATACAAGCACTGGGATACAAGCACTGGGATAGAAGCACTGGGATACAAGCACTGGGATACAAGCACTGGGATACAAGCACTGGGATAGAAGCACTGGGATACAAGCACTGGGATACAAGCACTGGGATACAAGCACTGGGATACAAGCACTGGGATACAAGCACTGGGATACAAGCACTGGGATACAAGCACTGGGATACAAGCACTGGGATACAAGCACTGGGATACAAGCACTGGGATACAAGCACTGGGATACAAGCACTGGGATACAAGCACTGGGATACAAGCACTGGGATACAAGCACTGGGATACAAGCACTGGGATACAAGCACTGGGATACAAGCACTGGGATACAAGCACTGGGATAGAAGCACTGGGATACAAGCACTGGGATACAAGCACTGGGATACAAGCACTGGGATAGAAGCACTGGGATACAAGCACTGGGACACAAGCACTGGGATACAAGCACTGGGATACAAGCACTGGGATACAAGCACTGGGATACAAGCACTGGGATAGAAGCACTGGGATAGAAGCACTGGGATACAAGCACTGGGATACAAGCACTGGGATACAAGCACTGGGATACAAGCACTGGGATAGAAGCACTGGGATAGAAGCACTGGGATACAAGCACTGGGATACAAGCACTGGGACACAAGCACTGGGATACAAGCACTGGGATACAAGCACTGGGATACAAGCACTGGGATAGAAGCACTGGGATAGAAGCACTGGGATACAAGCACTGGGATACAAGCACTGGGATACAAGCACTGGGAGACAAGCACTGGGATACAAGCACTGGGATAGAAGCACTGGGACACCAGCACTGGGATACAAGCACTGGGATACAAGCACTGGGATACAAGCACTGGGATAGAAGCACTGGGACACAAGCACTGGGATAGAAGCACTGGGATACAAGCACTGGGATACAAGCACTGGGATAGAAGCACTGGGATACAAGCACTGGGATACAAGCACTGGGATAGAAGCACTGGGATACAAGCACTGGGATAGAAGCACTGGGATACAAGCACTGGGATAGAAGCACTGGGATAGAAGCACTGGGATACAAGCACTGGGATACAAGCACTGGGATACAAGCACTGGGACACAAGCACTGGGATACAAGCACTGGGATACAAGCACTGGGATACAAGCACTGGGATACAAGCACTGGGATACAAGCACTGGGATAGAAGCACTGGGATACAAGCACTGGGATACAAGCACTGGGATACAAGCACTGGGATACAAGCACTGGGATACAAGCACTGGGATACAAGCACTGGGACACAAGCACTGGGATACAAGCACTGGGATACAAGCACTGGGATACAAGCACTGGGATAGAAGCACTGGGATACAAGCACTGGGATAGAAGCACTGGGACACAAGCACTGGGATACAAGCACTGGGATACAAGCACTGGGATACAAGCACTGGGATAGAAGCACTGGGACACAAGCACTGGGATACAAGCACTGGGATACAAGCACTGGGATAGAAGCACTGGGAAGCACTGGGATACAAGCACTGGGATACAAGCACTGGGATAGAAGCACTGGGACACAAGCACTGGGATAGAAGCACTGGGATAGAAGCACTGGGATACAAGCACTGGGATAGAAGCACTGGGACACAAGCACTGGGATACAAGCACTGGGACACAAGCACTGGGATAGAAGCACTGGGATAGAAGCACTGGGATACAAGCACTGGGATACAAGCACTGGGATACAAGCACTGGGACACAAGCACTGGGATACAAGCACTGGGACACAAGCACTGGGATAGAAGCACTGGGATACAAGCACTGGGACACAAGCACTGGGATACAAGCACTGGGATACAAGCACTGGGATACAAGCACTGGGATAGAAGCACTGGGATACAAGCACTGGGATACAAGCACTGGGATACAAGCACTGGGATACAAGCACTGGGATAGAAGCACTGGGATACAAGCACTGGGATAGAAGCACTGGGATACAAGCACTGGGATACAAGCACTGGGACACAAGCACTGGGATAGAAGCACTGGGATACAAGCACTGGGATACAAGCACTGGGATACAAGCACTGGGATAGAAGCACTGGGATACAAGCACTGGGATACAAGCACTGGGATACAAGCACTGGGATACAAGCACTGGGATAGAAGCACTGGGATACAAGCACTGGGATACAAGCACTGGGATACAAGCACTGGGATAGAAGCACTGGGATACAAGCACTGGGATACAAGCACTGGGATACAAGCACTGGGACACAAGCACTGGGATACAAGCACTGGGATACAAGCACTGGGATACAAGCACTGGGATAGAAGCACTGGGATACAAGCACTGGGATACAAGCACTGGGATACAAGCACTGGGATACAAGCACTGGGATACAAGCACTGGGATACAAGCACTGGGATACAAGCACTGGGATACAAGCACTGGGATACAAGCACTGGGATACAAGCACTGGGACACAAGCACTGGGATAGAAGCACTGGGATAGAAGCACTGGGATACAAGCACTGGGATACAAGCACTGGGATACAAGCACTGGGATAGAAGCACTGGGATACAAGCACTGGGATAGAAGCACTGGGATACAAGCACTGGGATACAAGCACTGGGATAGAAGCACTGGGACACAAGCACTGGGATAGAAGCACTGGGATAGAAGCACTGGGATACAAGCACTGGGATACAAGCACTGGGATACAAGCACTGGGATAGAAGCACTGGGATAGAAGCACTGGGATAGAAGCACTGGGATACAAGCACTGGGATACAAGCACTGGGATACAAGCACTGGGATAGAAGCACTGGGACACAAGCACTGGGATAGAAGCACTGGGATACAAGCACTGGGATACAAGCACTGGGATAGAAGCACTGGGACACAAGCACTGGGATAGAAGCACTGGGATACAAGCACTGGGATACAAGCACTGGGATACAAGCACTGGGATACAAGCACTGGGATACAAGCACTGGGATACAAGCACTGGGATAGAAGCACTGGGATACAAGCACTGGGACACAAGCACTGGGATACAAGCACTGGGACACAAGCACTGGGATAGAAGCACTGGGATACAAGCACTGGGATAGAAGCACTGGGATAGAAGCACTGGGATACAAGCACTGGGATACAAGCACTGGGACACAAGCACTGGGATACAAGCACTGGGATACAAGCACTGGGATACAAGCACTGGGACACAAGCACTGGGACACAAGCACTGGGATAGAAGCACTGGGACACAAGCACTGGGATAGAAGCACTGGGATACAAGCACTGGGATACAAGCACTGGGATAGAAGCACTGGGATACAAGCACTGGGATACAAGCACTGGGATACAAGCACTGGGATACAAGCACTGGGATACAAGCACTGGGACACAAGCACTGGGATAGAAGCACTGGGATAGAAGCACTGGGATACAAGCACTGGGATACAAGCACTGGGATACAAGCACTGGGATACAAGCACTGGGACACAAGCACTGGGATAGAAGCACTGGGATAGAAGCACTGGGACACAAGCACTGGGATAGAAGCACTGGGATACAAGCACTGGGATACAAGCACTGGGATACAAGCACTGGGATACAAGCACTGGGATACAAGCACTGGGATACAAGCACTGGGATACAAGCACTGGGACACAAGCACTGGGATACAAGCACTGGGATACAAGCACTGGGATACAAGCACTGGGACACAAGCACTGGGATAGAAGCACTGGGACACAAGCACTGGGATACAAGCACTGGGATACAAGCACTGGGATACAAGCACTGGGATACAAGCACTGGGACACAAGCACTGGGATACAAGCACTGGGATACAAGCACTGGGATAGAAGCACTGGGATACAAGCACTGGGATACAAGCACTGGGATACAAGCACTGGGATAGAAGCACTGGGACACAAGCACTGGGATACAAGCACTGGGATACAAGCACTGGGATAGAAGCACTGGGATACAAGCACTGGGATACAAGCACTGGGATACAAGCACTGGGATAGAAGCACTGGGATAGAAGCACTGGGATAGAAGCACTGGGATACAAGCACTGGGATACAAGCACTGGGATAGAAGCACTGGGATACAAGCACTGGGATACAAGCACTGGGATACAAGCACTGGGATACAAGCACTGGGATACAAGCACTGGGATAGAAGCACTGGGATAGAAGCACTGGGATACAAGCACTGGGATACAAGCACTGGGATAGAAGCACTGGGATACAAGCACTGGGATACAAGCACTGGGACACAAGCACTGGGATACAAGCACTGGGATACAAGCACTGGGATAGAAGCACTGGGATACAAGCACTGGGAGACAAGCACTGGGATACAAGCACTGGGATACAAGCACTGGGATACAAGCACTGGGACACAAGCACTGGGATAGAAGCACTGGGATACAAGCACTGGGATAGAAGCACTGGGATACAAGCACTGGGATAGAAGCACTGGGATACAAGCACTGGGATACAAGCACTGGGATAGAAGCACTGGGATAGAAGCACTGGGACACAAGCACTGGGATAGAAGCACTGGGATACAAGCACTGGGATAGAAGCACTGGGATAGAAGCACTGGGATAGAAGCACTGGGATACAAGCACTGGGATACAAGCACTGGGACACAAGCACTGGGATAGAAGCACTGGGATAGAAGCACTGGGATACAAGCACTGGGATACAAGCACTGGGACACAAGCACTGGGATACAAGCACTGGGATAGAAGCACTGGGATACAAGCACTGGGATACAAGCACTGGGATACAAGCACTGGGATACAAGCACTGGGATACAAGCACTGGGATACAAGCACTGGGATACAAGCACTGGGATACAAGCACTGGGATACAAGCACTGGGATACAAGCACTGGGATACAAGCACTGGGATACAAGCACTGGGATACAAGCACTGGGATACAAGCACTGGGATACAAGCACTGGGATACAAGCACTGGGATACAAGCACTGGGATAGAAGCACTGGGATACAAGCACTGGGATACAAGCACTGGGACACAAGCACTGGGATACAAGCACTGGGATACAAGCACTGGGATAGAAGCACTGGGATACAAGCACTGGGATACAAGCACTGGGACACAAGCACTGGGATACAAGCACTGGGATACAAGCACTGGGATACAAGCACTGGGATACAAGCACTGGGACACAAGCACTGGGATACAAGCACTGGGATACAAGCACTGGGATACAAGCACTGGGATAGGCACTGGGATACAAGCACTGGGATACAAGCACTGGGATACAAGCACTGGGATACAAGCACTGGGACACAAGCACTGGGATACAAGCACTGGGACTACAAGCACTGGGATACAAGCACTGGGATAGAAGCACTGGGATACAAGCACTGGGATACAAGCACTGGGATACAAGCACTGGGATACAAGCACTGGGATACAAGCACTGGGATACAAGCACTGGGATACAAGCACTGGGACTACAAGCACTGGGATAGAAGCACTGGGATAGAAGCACTGGGATACAAGCACTGGGATACAAGCACTGGGATACAAGCACTGGGATACAAGCACTGGGATAGAAGCACTGGGATACAAGCACTGGGATACAAGCACTGGGATAGAAGCACTGGGATAGAAGCACTGGGATACAAGCACTGGGATACAAGCACTGGGATACAAGCACTGGGATACAAGCACTGGGATAGAAGCACTGGGATACAAGCACTGGGATACAAGCACTGGGATAGAAGCACTGGGATAGAAGCACTGGGATACAAGCACTGGGATACAAGCACTGGGATAGAAGCACTGGGATACAAGCACTGGGATAGAAGCACTGGGATAGAAGCACTGGGACACAAGCACTGGGATACAAGCACTGGGATAGAAGCACTGGGATAGAAGCACTGGGATACAAGCACTGGGATAGAAGCACTGGGATACAAGCACTGGGATACAAGCACTGGGATACAAGCACTGGGATACAAGCACTGGGATAGAAGCACTGGGACACAAGCACTGGGATACAAGCACTGGGATACAAGCACTGGGATAGAAGCACTGGGATACAAGCACTGGGATAGAAGCACTGGGATACAAGCACTGGGATAGAAGCACTGGGATACAAGCACTGGGATACAAGCACTGGGATACAAGCAGTGGGATACAAGCACTGGGACACAAGCACTGGGATAGAAGCACTGGGATACAAGCACTGGGATACAAGCACTGGGATACAAGGACTGGGATACAAGCACTGGGATACAAGCACTGGGATACAAGCACTGGGATACAAGCACTGGGATACAAGCACTGGGATAGAAGCACTGGGATACAAGCACTGGGATACAAGCACTGGGATAGAAGCACTGGGATACAAGCACTGGGATACAAGCACTGGGATACAAGCACTGGGATACAAGCACTGGGATAGAAGCACTGGGATACAAGCACTGGGATACAAGCACTGGGACACAAGCACTGGGATACAAGCACTGGGATAGAAGCACTGGGAAACAAGCACTGGGATACAAGCACTGGGATACAAGCACTGGGATACAACCACTGGGATACAAGCACTGGGATACAAGCACTGGGATACAAGCACTGGGACACAAGCACTGGGATACAAGCACTGGGATACAAGCACTGGGATACAAGCACTGGGATACAAGCACTGGGATACAAGCACTGGGACACAAGCACTGGGATACAAGCACTGGGATAGAAGCACTGGGATAGAAGCACTGGGATACAAGCACTGGGATACAAGCACTGGGATACAAGCACTGGGATACAAGCACTGGGATACAAGCACTGGGACACAAGCACTGGGATACAAGCACTGGGATACAAGCACTGGGACACAAGCACTGGGACACAAGCACTGGGATAGAAGCACTGGGATAGAAGCACTGGGATACAAGCACTGGGATACAAGCACTGGGATACAAGCACTGGGACACAAGCACTGGGATAGAAGCACTGGGATACAAGCACTGGGATACAAGCACTGGGATACAAGCACTGGGACACAAGCACTGGGATACAAGCACTGGGATACAAGCACTGGGATACAAGCACTGGGATACAAGCACTGGGACACAAGCACTGGGATACAAGCACTGGGATACAAGCACTGGGATAGAAGCACTGGGATAGAAGCACTGGGACACAAGCACTGGGATACAAGCACTGGGATACAAGCACTGGGATACAAGCACTGGGATAGAAGCACTGGGATACAAGCACTGGGATACAAGCACTGGGATACAAGCACTGGGATACAAGCACTGGGATACAAGCACTGGGATACAAGCACTGGGATACAAGCACTGGGATACAAGCACTGGGATACAAGCACTGGGATACAAGCACTGGGATACAAGCACTGGGATACAAGCACTGGGATACAAGCACTGGGATACAAGCACTGGGATACAAGCACTGGGATACAAGCACTGGGATACAAGCACTGGGATACAAGCACTGGGATACAAGCACTGGGATACAAGCACTGGGATAGAAGCACTGGGATACAAGCACTGGGATACAAGCACTGGGATACAAGCACTGGGACACAAGCACTGGGATACAAGCACTGGGATACAAGCACTGGGATAGAAGCACTGGGATAGAAGCACTGGGACACAAGCACTGGGATACAAGCACTGGGATACAAGCACTGGGATACAAGCACTGGGATACAAGCACTGGGATAGAAGCACTGGGATAGAAGCACTGGGATACAAGCACTGGGATACAAGCACTGGGATACAAGCACTGGGATAGAAGCACTGGGATACAAGCACTGGGATACAAGCACTGGGATAGAAGCACTGGGATACAAGCACTGGGATACAAGCACTGGGATAGAAGCACTGGGATAGAAGCACTGGGATAGAAGCACTGGGATACAAGCACTGGGATACAAGCACTGGGATACAAGCACTGGGATAGAAGCACTGGGATACAAGCACTGGGATACAAGCACTGGGACACAAGCACTGGGATACAAGCACTGGGATACAAGCACTGGGATAGAAGCACTGGGATAGAAGCACTGGGATACAAGCACTGGGATACAAGCACTGGGATACAAGCACTGGGATACAAGCACTGGGATACAAGCACTGGGATACAAGCACTGGGATACAAGCACTGGGATAGAAGCACTGGGATACAAGCACTGGGATACAAGCACTGGGATACAAGCACTGGGATAGAAGCACTGGGATACAAGCACTGGGATACAAGCACTGGGATACAAGCACTGGGATACAAGCACTGGGATACAAGCACTGGGATAGAAGCACTGGGATACAAGCACTGGGATACAAGCACTGGGAACAAGCACTGGGATACAAGCACTGGGATACAAGCACTGGGATACAAGCACTGGGATACAAGCACTGGGATACAAGCACTGGGATACAAGCACTGGGACACAAGCACTGGGATACAAGCACTGGGACACAAGCACTGGGATACAAGCACTGGGATACAAGCACTGGGATACAAGCACTGGGATAGAAGCACTGGGATACAAGCACTGGGATAGAAGCACTGGGATACAAGCACTGGGATACAAGCACTGGGATACAAGCACTGGGATACAAGCACTGGGATACAAGCACTGGGATACAAGCACTGGGATAGAAGCACTGGGATAGAAGCACTGGGATACCAGCACTGGGATACAAGCACTGGGATACCAGCACTGGGATAGAAGCACTGGGATACAAGCACTGGGATACAAGCACTGGGATACAAGCACTGGGATACAAGCACTGGGACACAAGCACTGGGATACAAGCACTGGGACACAAGCACTGGGATACAAGCACTGGGATACAAGCACTGGGATACAAGCACTGGGATACAAGCACTGGGATACAAGCACTGGGATACAAGCACTGGGATACAAGCACTGGGATACAAGCACTGGGATACAAGCACTGGGATACAAGCACTGGGATACAAGCACTGGGATACAAGCACTGGGATAGAAGCACTGGGACACAAGCACTGGGATAGAAGCACTGGGATACAAGCACTGGGATACCAGCACTGGGATACAAGCACTGGGATACAAGCACTGGGATAGAAGCACTGGGACACAAGCACTGGGATACAAGCACTGGGATACAAGCACTGGGATAGAAGCACTGGGATACAAGCACTGGGATACAAGCACTGGGATACAAGCACTGGGATAGAAGCACTGGGATACAAGCACTGGGATACAAGCACTGGGATACAAGCACTGGGATACAAGCACTGGGATAGAAGCACTGGGATACAAGCACTGGGACACAAGCACTGGGATACAAGCACTGGGATAGAAGCACTGGGATACAAGCACTGGGATACAAGCACTGGGACACAAGCACTGGGATACAAGCACTGGGATACAAGCACTGGGACACAAGCACTGGGATACAAGCACTGGGATACAAGCACTGGGATAGAAGCACTGGGATACAAGCACTGGGATACAAGCACTGGGATACAAGCACTGGGATACAAGCACTGGGATAGAAGCACTGGGATACAAGCACTGGGATACAAGCACTGGGACACAAGCACTGGGATACAAGCACTGGGATACAAGCACTGGGATACAAGCACTGGGATACAAGCACTGGGATAGAAGCACTGGGATACAAGCACTGGGATACAAGCACTGGGATACAAGCACTGGGATACAAGCACTGGGATAGAAGCACTGGGACACAAGCACTGGGATACAAGCACTGGGATACAAGCACTGGGATAGAAGCACTGGGATACAAGCACTGGGATACAAGCACTGGGATAGAAGCACTGGGAGACAAGCACTGGGATACAAGCACTGGGACACAAGCACTGGGATACAAGCACTGGGATACAAGCACTGGGACACAAGCACTGGGATACAAGCACTGGGATACAAGCACTGGGATACAAGCACTGGGATACAAGCACTGGGATACAAGCACTGGGATACAAGCACTGGGATACAAGCACTGGGATACAAGCACTGGGATACAAGCACTGGGATACAAGCACTGGGATACAAGCACTGGGATACAAGCACTGGGATACAAGCACTGGGATACAAGCACTGGGATACCAGCACTGGTTCCATCACTTCTCTGCTCCTCTCTTCCCTAACAGCAGCCTGAACATCTCCAGCTCTTCCCACAGCCATCACCACCAGCTCCCAACATTCCAGATCCACAGGGGTGACACCAATGGAGTGGCTGTGGCCCAGGGGAAGTCCCCAAGGCACCTAAGTACAGCTGCCTGCTTTTGAGGCCTTGGGGTGCCTCAGCCTCCTTAGGGACCTCTGAGAAGCAGCTGACAGCTCCACCACCTCCTGGAGCAACCCTTCCTTTCCTGGAGCTCTTCCAGCCACATCCTGGCCAGGTCTGCAGCTCCCTCACTGCCTGCCCACAGGAGGTGACCACAGCAAGCTGGAGCTGGTGACAGCCAGCTGGGCCAAACCCTGCTGCCATGCTGGAGGTGGCCCTCCAGGCCAGAGCTGTCCCTCATCCTGCCCTGACAACAGCAGCATGCAGTGGGTGAGGAGACCTCCTCCTGCAGGAACATCCCTACCAGGAGACAGCCCTGTCCCCAGCAGCAGCAGGTGCAGGTGGAGCTGGAGGCAGAATGTGGGGCAGGTTGGCTGCTGTGGTGGTGACCTTGCTGGGATGCCAAGTTGCCTGCTGGAGCAGGCAGTGCAGGAGGGTGAAGAACATCAGCAAGGGTTTGTCACAGTCTGCACTGGGCTGCTGGGGGTGCTGGGGGTGGGGCTGTGTCTTGTCTCAGGCTACTTTTGCTCAAAATGTGGCATTCTGGGGGAGCTGGAACCTTGAACAATGCCCCAGCAAGAATCAGCAGGTCCTGGCTTGCCCCCTTCATGGCTGTGCTGGCACCATCCCAGAGCTGGGCACCTTGCCTGGGCTCAGAGCAGCGAGAAGGGAGCAGAAGCTGCAGGGAGGTCACCAGGAGGTACCACCTGAGGCAGAGCTGACCCTGGCATGCAGGCCAGGCCTCCTGTCAGGAGGCAGGAATGGGACTAGATAAGGGAAGAGCAACTTGAGGCATCTACCTGGGCTTGTGTAAAGGGTTTGACACTGTCCCCATGACATCCTGGTCACCAGACTGGACAAGCATGTACTTGAGGGGTGGCCACAAGGCATCCCAACCACAGAAGAGAGGCTGTGCCCACCATGGGACCTTCCACCACTCACACTGGGGAATGCAGAGGGCACTGGGGTGGTCTGGAGTCACCAGGCCAGCACCCAGCACAGCGACCCCCCAGGTCTGCCAGAGGTCTCATGAGCAGCATGGAGCCTTCCTCAAGCTCTAGAGGTTGTCCAGAGTGGAAGGATCTCATGAAGTGACAATGAAGATCTCAGCAAGCAGGAGAGAAAGCCAGGCATGAGGTGTGCCCTGCCTCACCCAAACAAGGCCCTCAGATGTGGTTGGGGCAACTTCAGTGAGTCTGCAAATGGCACCAAGCTGGGTGGGAATTGGTCTGCTGCAGCCTTGGAGGCTCTGCAGAGGGTCCAGGCCAGGCTGGGTCCATGGCTGAGGCCAATGGGATGAGGTTAAACAAAAGACCAAGGGCTGGGTCCTGATTTGGGGCACAGCAACCCCAGGAAGGCTCCAGGCTGGGGGCAGAGTGGCTGCAAAGTGCCCAGCAGGAAAGGCCCTGGAGGTGCTGGGTGCCAGCAGCTGGAGAGGAGCCAGGGAGTGCCCAGGTGGGCAAGAAGGGCAGCAGCAACCTGGCTTGGAGCAGCACTGAATGGTGTGGGCAGCAGGAGCAGGGCAGGGATTGTGCCCCTGGGCTGGGCACTGGGGAGGCCACAGCTGGAAGCCTGGGGTCAGGGTTGGGCTCTCAGTGCCAGAAGGACTTTGAGGGCTGGAGCAGGGCCAGAGAAGGGAACAGAGCTGGGGAAGGGTCTGGAGAAGAGGCTGGGGAGGAGCAGCTGAGGGAGCTGGGGGGGTTGAGGCTGGAGAAGGGGAGGCTGAGGGAGACCTCATTGCTCTCTGCAGCTCCTGAGAGGAGGCTGGAGCCAGGGGGGGTTGGGCTCTGCTCCCAGGGAACAAGGACAGGACAAGAGGAAATGGCCTCAGGTTGCCTCAGAGGAGGTTCAGGCTGACCATAAGGAACAGTTTCTTTCTGGAAAGGGTTGTCCAGGCCTGGCCCAGGCTGCCCAGGGCAGTGGTGCAGTCCCCATCCCTGGAGGGGTTTCCAAGCTGTTAAGGTGTGGTATGGAGGACCACAGGTGGTACCCTGGCAGTGCTGGCTTGCACTCAAAGAGCCTTAATACCTCTTCCAACTTACAAGCATTCCATCATCCCATAAAACCCCTGGCATGGGCTGGGTTTCTCTGAGCCAGTTCCAAGGTTCAGGCCTGGCAGGGCCACAATGCTCTGGAAACTGGGCCCTGCCTGCTGCACATGTGGCACTCCCCACCTCTGCCTGGCCCCACAGGGGAGGTTCTGCAGCCTCTGCTCATCTTGGTGGCCTCCTCTGGACCCTCTCCAGCAGCTCCAGAGCCTTCTTGTGCTGGGGGCCCCAGAGCTGGAGGCAGTGCTGCAGGTGGGGTCTGAGCAGAGCAGAGCAGAGGGCAGAATCCCCTCCCTGTGCTGCTCTCTCCCTGCTCTGGATGCAGCTCAGCACTCAGCTGGCTCTGGGCTGCCAGGGACCACTGCTGGCTCCTGGGCAGTTTGTCACCACCTGACACCCCCAAGGCCTTCTCTCAGCCTCTCCTCACCCAGCCTGGCTCTGTTCTTGGAATTGCCCTGACCCAGCTGCATGACTTTGCCCTTGGTCTTGTTGAGCTTCCTGAGGTTGGCTTGGGCCCAGCTCTGCAGCCTGGCCAGGTCCCTCTGGATGGATCCCTCCCCTCCATTGGCATCCACACCACACAGCTTGCTGCCATCTCAGACATGCTCAGGGTGCCTCTGGTCCCAGTGTCACCCCTGAGAGACACAGCAGCCAAGGGTTTGATAGAGGTCCCTTTGCAGGGAGCACTCCAGCTCAGGAGGTCTTCAGCAAGGGTGAAGGCAGCAGAACACCAAACCCTTCCCTCATGGAGCTCCAGCAGCAGGGACCACTCCCACCTGCTCCAAGCCACTGAAGAACCCTCTGGCTGACAGCAAGCTCCAGCTCCAAGTGCAGTGGTGGCCTTGGGGGTGGATCTCAAGGCCCTCCTGACCCTCAAGGTTTCTTCCAGCCCAGGTGGAAGGTCTCCTTCACCCCTGAAGTGGTCAGAAGTTCAGTAGTGGTTGCTCATGGCCTTGAGGTCCCAAGCATGCACCTCCAAGACTGAAATTGAAGCCAAAGTCTTGCCCCTCACCCCCAAAACTCAAGCCCCAGGCAGCCTGGGCTGCAGCCTGCAGTGGCCCCTATCAGCTCTCTGGGAATCACAGGCAGCAGGGGTTGGAAGGGACCTCTGAAGATCACCTCCAGCCCCCCTGCCAGAGGAGGATCACCCAGGGACACATTCAGGAAGGTCTCTCCACTTCTGAAAGCCTCAACTCATCACTGGGATGGAATCAGGGACCAAAGTCAGAGCACATCAGGACACTTTTCCCCAGGATCATGCTGTGTGGA
>NW_026539122.1:0-22000 GCF_027791375.1 Indicator indicator | reverse complement strand
GAGTCACAGTCACAGAGTCACAGAGTCACACAGTCACAGAATCACAGAGTCACAGAGTCACAGAGTCACAGAATCACAGAATCAGAGGCACAGAATCACAGAGTCACAGAGTCACAGAGTCACAGAGTCACAGAATCAGAGGCACAGAATCACAGAGTCACAGAGTCACAGAGTCACAGTCACAGAGTCACAGAGTCACAGAGTCACAGAGTCACAGAGTCACAGAATCACAGAGTCAGAGAGTCACAGGGTCACAGAGTCACAGAGTCACAGAGTCACAGTCACAGAGTCACAGAGTCACAGAGTCACAGAGTCACAGAATCACAGAGTCAGAGAGTCACAGAGTCACAGAGTCACAGAGTCACAGAGTCACAGAGTCACAGAATCACAGAGTCAGAGAGTCAGAGTCACAGAATCACAGAGTCACAGAATCACAGAGTCACAGATTCACAGAGTCACAGAGTCACAGAGTCACAGAGTCACAGAATCACAGAGTCACAGAGTCACAGAGTCACAGTCACAGAGTCACAGAATCAGAGGCACAGAATCACAGAATCACAGAGTCACAGAGTCACAAAGTCACAGAATCACAGAGTCACAGAGTCACAGAGTCACAGAGTCACAGAGTCACAGAATCACAGAGTCACAGAGTCACAGAGTCACAGAATCAGAGTCACAGAATCACAGAGTCACAGAGTCACAGAGTCACAGAGTCACAGAGTCACAGTCACAGAGTCACAGAGTCACAGAATCAGAGGCACAGAATCACAGAGTCACAGAATCAGAGAGTCACAGAGTCACAGAGTCACAGAGTCACAGAGTCACAGAGTCACAGTCACAGAGTCACAGAGTCACAGAGTCACAGAATCACAGAGTCACAGAGTCACAGAGTCACAGAGTCACAGAGTCACAGAGTCACAGAGTCACAGAATCACAGAGTCAGAGAGTCACAGGGTCACAGAGTCACAGAGTCACAGAGTCACAGTCACAGAGTCACAGAGTCACAGAGTCACAGAGTCACAGAATCACAGAGTCAGAGAGTCACAGAGTCACAGAGTCACAGAGTCACAGAGTCACAGAGTCACAGAATCACAGAGTCAGAGAGTCACAGAGTCACAGAGTCACAGAGTCACAGAGTCACAGAGTCACACAGTCACAGAGTCACAGAGTCACAGAGTCACAGAGTCACAGAATCACAGAGTCACAGAGTCACAGAGTCACAGTCACAGAGTCACAGAGTCACAGAATCAGAGGCACAGAATCACAGAGTCACAGAGTCACAGAGTCACACAGTCACAGACTCACAGAGTCACAGAGTCACAGAGTCACAGAGTCACAGAGTCACAGAATCACAGAGTCACAGAGTCACAGAGTCACAGAATCAGAGTCACAGAATCACAGAGTCACAGAATCACAGAGTCACAGAGTCACAGAGTCACAGTCACAGAGTCACAGAGTCACAGAATCAGAGGCACAGAATCACAGAGTCACAGAGTCACAGAGTCACAGAATCACAGAGTCACAGAGTCACAGAGTCACAGAGTCACAGAATCAGAGGCACAGAATCACAGAGTCACAGAATCAGAGGCACAGAATCACAGAGTCACAGAGTCACAGTCAGAGAATCACAGAGTCACAGAATCAGAGGCACAGAATCACAGAGTCACAGAGTCACAGAATCACAGAGTCACAGAGTCACAGAATCACAGAGTCACAGAGTCACAGAGTCACAGAGTCACAGAATCACAGTCACAGAGTCACAGAATCACAGAGTCACAGAATCACAGAGTCACAGAGTCACAGTCACAGAATCACAGAGTCACAGAATCACAGAGTCACAGAATCAGAGGCACAGAATCACAGTCACAGAGTCACAGATCACAGAGTCACAGAGTCACAGAATCACAGAGTCACAGAGTCACAGAGTCACAGAATCACAGAGTCACAGAGTCACAGTCACAGAGTCACAGAATCACAGAGTCACAGAGTCACAGAATCACAGTCACAGAGTCACAGAGTCACAGAGTCACAGAATCAGAGTCACAGAATCACAGAGTCACAGAGTCACAGAGTCACAGAATCACAGTCACACAGTCACAGAATCACAGAGTCACAGAGTCACAGAATCACAGTCACAGAGTCACAGAATCACAGAGTCACAGAATCAGAGTCACAGAATCACAGAGTCACAGAGTCACAGAATCACAGTCACAGAGTCACAGAGTCACAGAGTCACAGAGTCACAGTCACAGAGTCACAGAGTCACAGAATCACAGAGTCACAGTCACAGAGTCACAGAGTCACAGAGTCACAGAGTCACAGAGTCACAGAATCACAGAATCACAGAGTCACAGAGTCACAGAGTCACAGAATCACAGAGTCACAGAATCAGAGTCACAGAATCACAGAGTCACAGAGTCACAGAGTCACAGAATCACAGAGTCACAGAGTCACAGAGTCACAGAATCACAGAGTCACAGAGTCACAGAATCACAGAGTCACAGAGTCACAGTCACAGAGTCACAGAATCACAGAGTCACAGAGTCACAGTCACAGAGTCACAGAGTCACAGAGTCACAGAATCACAGAGTCACAGAGTCACAGAGTCACAGAGTCACAGAATCACAGAGTCACAGAATCACAGAGTCACAGAGTCACAGAGTCACAGAATCAGAGGCACAGAATCACAGAGTCACAGTCACAGAGTCACAGAGTCACAGAGTCACAGAATCACAGAATCACAGAATCAGAGGCACAGAATCACAGAGTCACAGTCACAGAGTCACAGAGTCACAGAGTCACAGTCACAGAGTCACAGAGTCACAGAATCAGATGCACAGAATCACAGAGTCACAGAGTCACAGTCACAGAGTCACAGAGTCACAGTCACAGAGTCACAGAGTCAGAGAGTCACAGAGTCACAGAATCACAGAGTCACAGAGTCACAGTCACAGAGTCACAGAGTCACAGAGTCACAGAGTCACAGAGTCACAGAATCACAGAGTCACAGAGTCACAGAGTCACAGAGTCACAGAGTCACAGAGTCACAGAGTCACAGAATCACAGAGTCACAGAGTCACAGAGTCACAGAGTCACAGAGTCACAGAGTCACAGTCACAGAGTCACAGAGTCACAGAGTCACAGAGTCACAGAATCACAGAGTCAGAGAGTCACAGAGTCACAGAGTCACAGAGTCACAGAGTCACAGAGTCACAGAGTCAGAGAGTCACAGAGTCACAGAATCACAGAGTCAGAGAGTCACAGAGTCACAGAGTCACAGAGTCACAGAGTCACAGAGTCACAGAGTCACAGAGTCACAGAGTCACAGAATCACAGAGTCACAGAGTCACAGAGTCACAGAGTCACAGAGTCACAGAGTCACAGTCACAGAGTCACAGAGTCACAGAGTCACAGAGTCACAGAATCACAGAGTCACAGAGTCACAGAGTCACAGAATCACAGAGTCACAGAGTCACAGAGTCACAGAGTCACACAGTCACAGAGTCACAGAATCACAGAGTCACAGAGTCACAGAGTCAGTCACAGAGTCACAGAGTCACAGAATCAGAGGCACAGAATCACAGTCACAGAGTCACAAAGTCACACAGTCACAGAATCACAGAGTCACAGAGTCACAGAGTCACAGAGTCACAGAATCACAGAGTCACAGAATCAGAGAGTCACAGAGTCACAGAGTCACAGAGTCACAGAGTCACAGAATCAGAGGCACAGAATCACAGAGTCACAGAATCAGAGAGTCACAGAATCACAGAGTCACAGAGTCACAGAATCACAGAGTCACAGAGTCACAGAGTCACAGAATCAGAGGCACAGAATCACAGAGTCACAGAATCAGAGAGTCACAGAGTCACAGAGTCACAGAGTCACAGAGTCACAGTCACAGAGTCACAGAGTCACAGAATCAGAGGCACAGAATCACAGAGTCACAGAGTCACAAAGTCACACAGTCACAGAATCACAGAGTCACAGAATCACAGAGTCACAGAATCAGAGAGTCACAGAGTCACAGAGTCACAGAGTCACAGAGTCACAGTCACAGAGTCACAGAGTCACAGAATCAGAGGCACAGAATCACAGAGTCACAGAGTCACAGAGTCACAGAGTCACAGAATCACAGAGTCACAGAGTCACAGAATCACAGAGTCACAGAGTCACAGAGTCACAGAATCAGAGGCACAGAATCACAGAGTCACAGAATCAGAGGCACAGAATCACAGAGTCACAGAGTCACACAGTCACAGAGTCACAGAGTCACAGAGTCACAGAATCACAGAGTCACAGAGTCATAGAGTCACACAGTCACAGAATCACAGTCACAGAGTCACAGAATCACAGAGGCACAGAATCACAGAGTCACAGAGTCACAGTCACAGAATCACAGAGTCACAGAATCAGAGGCACAGAATCACAGTCACAGAGTCACAGTCACAGAGTCACAGAGTCACAGAGTCACAGTCACAGAGTCACAGAGTCACAGTCACAGAGTCACAGAATCACAGAATCACAGAGTCACAGAGTCACAGAGTCACAGTCACAGAGTCACAGAATCACAGAGTCACAGAGTCACAGAGTCACAGAATCACAGAGTCACAGAGTCACAGAATCAGAGAGTCACAGAGTCACAGAATCACAGAATCACAGAATCAGAGGCACAGAATCACAGAGTCACAGTCACAGAGTCACAGAGTCACAGAGTCACAGTCACAGAGTCACAGAGTCACAGAATCAGAGGCACAGAATCACAGAGTCACAGAGTCACAGTCACAGAGTCACAGAGTCACAGAGTCACAGAATCACAGAGTCAGAGAGTCACAGAGTCACAGAGTCACAGAGTCACAGAGTCACAGTCACAGAGTCACAGAGTCACAGAGTCACAGAGTCACAGAGTCACAGAATCACAGAGTCACAGAGTCACAGAGTCACACAGTCACAGAGTCACAGAGTGACAGAGTCACAGAATCACAGTCAGAGAGTCACAGGGTCACAGAGTCACAGAGTCACAGAGTCACAGTCACAGAGTCACAGAGTCACAGAGTCACAGAGTCACAGAATCACAGAGTCACAGAGTCACAGAGTCACAGAGTCACAGAGTCACAGAATCACAGAGTCAGAGAGTCACAGAGTCACAGAATCACAGAATCACAGAGTCAGAGAGTCACAGAGTCACAGAATCACAGAGTCACAGAGTCACAGAGTCACAGAGTCACAGAGTCACAGAGTCACAGAATCACAGAGTCACAGAGTCACAGAGTCAGTCACAGAGTCACAGAGTCACAGAATCAGAGGCACAGAATCACAGTCACAGAGTCACAGAGTCACAGAGTCACAGAATCACAGAGTCACAGAGTCACAGAGTCACAGAGTCACAGAATCACAGAGTCACAGAATCACAGAGTCACAGAGTCACAGAGTCACAGAGTCACAGAGTCACAGAATCAGAGGCACAGAATCACAGAGTCACAGAATCAGAGAGTCACAGAATCACAGAGTCACAGAGTCACAGAATCACAGAGTCACAGAGTCACAGAGTCACAGAATCAGAGTCACAGAATCACAGAGTCACAGAATCACAGAGTCACAGAGTCACAGAATCAGAGTCACAGAGTCACAGAGTCACAGAATCACAGAGTCACAGAATCACAGAGTCACAGAATCACAGAGTCACAGAATCACAGAGTCACAGAGTCACAGAGTCACAGAGTCACAGAGTCACAGTCACAGAGTCACAGAGTCACAGAATCAGAGGCACAGAATCACAGAGTCACAGAGTCACAAAGTCACACAGTCACAGAATCACAGAGTCACAGAGTCACAGAATCACAGAGTCACAGAGTCACAGAGTCACAGAATCAGAGGCACAGAATCACAGAGTCACAGAATCAGAGGCACAGAATCACAGAGTCACAGAGTCACAGAGTCACAGAGTCACAGAGTCACAGAGTCACAGAATCACAGAGTCACAGAGTCATAGAGTCACAGAGTCACAGAATCACAGTCACAGAGTCACAGAATCACAGAGGCACAGAATCACAGAGTCACAGAGTCACAGTCACAGAATCACAGAGTCACAGAATCAGAGGCACAGAATCACAGTCACAGAGTCACAATCACAGAGTCACAGAGTCACAGAGTCACAGTCACAGAGTCACAGATTCACAGTCACAGAGTCACAGAATCACAGAATCACAGAGTCACAGAGTCACAGAGTCACAGTCACAGAGTCACAGAATCACAGAGTCACAGAGTCACAGAATCACAGTCACAGAGTCACAGAATCACAGAGTCACAGAATCAGAGGCACAGAATCACAGAGTCACAGAGTCACAGAGTCACAGTCACAGAGTCACAGAGTCACAGAATCACAGAGTCACAGAGTCACAGAGTCACAGAATCAGAGGCACAGAATCACAGAGTCACAGAATCAGAGAGTCACAGAGTCACAGAGTCACAGAGTCACAGAGTCACAGTCACAGAGTCACAGAGTCACAGAATCAGAGGCACAGAATCACAGAGTCACAGAGTCACAAAGTCACAGAGTCACAGAATCACAGAGTCACAGAATCACAGAGTCACAGAATCACAGAGTCACAGAGTCACAGAGTCACAGAGTCACAGAGTCACAGTCACAGAGTCACAGAGTCACAGAATCAGAGGCACAGAATCACAGAGTCACAGAGTCACAAAGTCACAGAGTCACAGAATCACAGAGTCACAGAGTCACAGAATCACAGAGTCACAGAGTCACAGAGTCACAGAATCAGAGGCACAGAATCACAGAGTCACAGAATCAGAGGCACAGAATCACAGAGTCACAGAGTCACACAGTCACAGAGTCACAGAGTCACAGAGTCACAGAATCACAGAGTCACAGAGTCACAGAGTCACAGAGTCACAGAATCACAGTCACAGAGTCACAGAATCACAGAGGCACAGAATCACAGAGTCACAGAGTCACAGTCACAGAATCACAGAGTCACAGAATCAGAGGCACAGAATCACAGTCACAGAGTCACAGTCACAGAGTCACAGAGTCACAGAGTCACAGTCACAGAGTCACAGATTCACAGTCACAGAGTCACAGAATCACAGAATCACAGAGTCACAGAGTCACAGAGTCACAGTCACAGAGTCACAGAATCACAGAGTCACAGAGTCACAGAATCACAGTCACAGAGTCACAGAATCACAGAGTCACAGAATCAGAGGCACAGAATCACAGAGTCACAGAGTCACAGAGTCACAGTCACAGAGTCACAGAGTCACAGAATCACAGTCACAGAGTCACAGAGTCACAGAGTCACAGAGTCACAGAGTCACAGTCACAGAGTCACAGAGTCACACAGTCACAGAATCACAGAGTCACAGATTCACAGAGTCACAGAATCACAGAATCAGAGGCACAGAATCACAGAGTCACAGAGTCACAGAGTCACAGAGTCACAGAATCAGAGGCACAGAATCACAGAGTCACAGAGTCACAGAGTCACAGTCACAGAGTCACAGAGTCACAGAGTCACAGAATCACAGAGTCACAGAGTCACAGAGTCACAGAGTCACAGAATCAGAGGCACAGAATCACAGAGTCACAGAGTCACAGAGTCACAGTCACAGAGTCACAGAGTCACAGAGTCACAGTCACAGAGTCACAGAGTCACAGAGTCACAGAGTCACAGAGTCACAGAATCACAGAATCAGAGAGTCACAGAGTCACAGAATCACAGAGTCACAGAGTCACAGTCACAGAGTCACAGAATCACAGAGTCACAGAGTCACAGAGTCACAGAGTCACAGAGTCACAGAGTCACAGAGTCACAGAGTCACAGAGTCACAGAATCACAGTCACCGAGTCACAGAGTCACAGAGTCAGAGGCACAGAATCACAGAGTCACAGAGTCACAGAGTCACAGTCACAGAGTCACAGAGTCACACAGTCACAGAATCACAGAGTCACAGATTCACAGAGTCACAGAATCACAGAATCAGAGGCACAGAATCACAGAGTCACAGAGTCACAGAGTCACAGAGTCACAGAATCAGAGGCACAGAATCACAGAGTCACAGAGTCACAGAGTCACAGTCACAGAGTCACAGAGTCACAGAGTCACAGAGTCACAGAGTCACAGAATCACAGAGTCAGAGAGTCACAGAGTCACAGAGTCACAGAGTCACAGAGTCACAGAGTCACAGAATCACAGAGTCCAGAGAGTCACAGAGTCACAGAGTCACAGAGTCACAGAGTCACAGTCACAGAGTCACAGAGTCACAGAGTCACAGAATCACAGAGTCAGAGAGTCACAGAGTCACAGAGTCACAGAGTCACAGAATCACAGAGTCACAGAATCACAGAGTCAGAGAGTCACAGAGTCACAAAATCACAGAGTCACAGAGTCACAGAGTCACACAGTCACAGAGTCACAGAATCACAGAGTCACAGAGTCACAGAGTCACAGAGTCACAGAATCACAGAGTCACAGAGTCACAGAGTCACAGTCACAGAGTCACAGAGTCACAGAATCAGAGGCACAGAATCACAGATTCACAGAGTCACAAAGTCACACAGTCACAGAATCACAGAGTCACAGAGTCACAGAGTCACAGAGTCACAGAGTCACAGAGTCACAGAGTCACAGAGTCACAGAGTCACAGAATCACAGAGTCACAGAGTCACAGAGTCACAGAATCAGAGTCACAGAATCACAGAGTCACAGAGTCACAGAGTCACAGAGTCACAGAATCAGAGGCACAGAATCACAGAGTCACAGAATCAGAGAGTCACAGAGTCACAGAGTCACAGAGTCACAGAGTCACAGTCACAGAGTCACAGAGTCACAGAATCAGAGTCACAGAATCACAGAGTCACAGAGTCACAAAGTCACAGAGTCACAGAATCACAGTCACACAGTCACAGAATCACAGAGTCACAGAGTCACAGAGTCACAGAATCAGAGTCACAGAATCACAGAGTCACAGAATCACAGAGTCACAGAGTCACAGAGTCACAGAGTCACAGAATCAGAGTCACAGAATCACAGAGTCACAGAATCAGAGAGTCACAGAGTCACAGAGTCACAGAGTCACAGAGTCACAGTCACAGAGTCACAGAGTCACAGAATCACAGAGTCACAGAATCAGAGAGTCACAGAGTCACAGAGTCACAGAGTCACAGAGTCACAGAGTCACAGTCACAGAGTCACAGAGTCACAGAATCAGAGGCACAGAATCACAGAGTCACAGAGTCACAAAGTCACACAGTCACAGAATCACAGAGTCACAGAGTCACAGAGTCACAGAGTCACAGAATCACAGAGTCACAGAGTCACAGAGTCACAGACTCAGAGGCACAGAATCACAGAGTCACAGAGTCACAGTCAGAGAATCACAGAGTCACAGAATCAGAGGCACAGAATCACAGAGTCACAGAGTCACAGAATCACAGAGTCACAGAGTCACAGAATCACAGAGTCACAGAGTCATAGAGTCACAGAGGCACAGAATCACAGTCACAGAGTCACAGAATCACAGAGGCACAGAATCACAGAGTCACAGAGTCACAGTCACAGAATCACAGAGTCACAGAATCACAGAGTCACAGAATCAGAGGCACAGAATCACAGTCACAGAGTCACAGTCACAGAGTCACAGAGTCACAGTCACAGAGTCACAGAATCACAGAATCACAGAGTCACAGAGTCACAGAGTCACAGTCACAGAGTCACAGAATCACAGAGTCACAGAGTCACAGAATCACAGTCACAGAGTCACAGAATCACAGAGTCACAGAATCAGAGGCACAGAATGACAGAGTCACAGAGTCACAGAGTCACAGAATCACAGTCACAGAGTCACAGAGTCACAGAGTCACAGAGTCACAGAATCACAGTCACAGAGTCACAGAATCACAGAGTCACAGAATCAGAGGCACAGAATCACAGAGTCACAGAGTCACAGAGTCACAGAATCACAGTCACATAGTCACAGAGTCACAGAGTCACAGAGTCACAGTCACAGAGTCACAGAGTCACAGAATCACAGAGTCACAGTCACAGAGTCACAGAGTCACAGAGTCACAGAGTCACAGAGTCACAGAATCACAGAATCAGAGAGTCACAGAGTCACAGAGTCACAGAATCACAGAGTCACAGAATCAGAGGCACAGAATCACAGAGTCACAGAGTCACAGAGTCACAGAATCACAGAGTCACAGAGTCACAGAGTCACAGAATCACAGAGTCACAGAGTCACAGAATCAGAGAGTCACAGAGTCACAGTCACAGAGTCACAGAATCACAGAGTCAAGAGTCACAGTCACAGAGTCACAGAGTCACAGAGTCACAGAATCACAGAATCACAGAGTCACAGAGTCACAGAGTCACAGAATCACAGAGTCACAGAATCACAGAGTCACAGAGTCACAGAGTCACAGCCACAGAGTCACAGAGTCACAGAATCAGAGGCACAGAATCACAGAGTCACAGTCACAGAGTCACAGAGTCACAGAGTCACAGAATCACAGAATCACAGAATCAGAGGCACAGAATCACAGAGTCACAGTCACAGAGTCACAGAGTCACAGAGTCACAGAGTCACAGAGTCACAGAGTCACAGAATCAGATGCACAGAATCACAGAGTCACAGAGTCACAGTCACAGAGTCACAGAGTCACAGAGTCACAGAATCACAGAGTCAGAGAGTCACAGGGTCACAGAGTCACAGAGTCACAGAGTCACAGTCACAGAGTCACAGAGTCACAGAGTCACAGAATCACAGAGTCAGAGAGTCACAGAGTCACAGAGTCACAGAGTCACAGTCACAGAGTCACAGAGTCACAGAGTCACAGAGTCACAGAGTCACAGAATCACAGAGTCAGAGAGTCACAGAGTCACAGAGTCACAGAGTCACAGAGTCACAGAATCACAGAGTCAGAGAGTCACAGAGTCACAGAATCACAGAGTCACAGAGTCACAGAGTCACAGAGTCACAGAGTCACAGAGTCACAGAGTCACAGAGTCATAGAATCACAGAGTCACAGAGTCACAGAGTCACAGAGTCACAGAGTCACAGAGTCACAGAGTGACAGAGTCACAGAGTCACAGAATCACAGAGTCACAGAGTCACAGAGTCACAGAATCACAGAGTCACAGAGTCACAGAGTCACAGAGTCACAGAGTCACAGAGTCACAGAATCACAGAATCAGAGGCACAGAATCACAGAGTCACAGAGTCACAGAGTCACAGAGTCACAGAATCAGAGGCACAGAATCACAGAGTCACAGAGTCACAGAGTCACAGTCACAGAGTCACAGAGTCACAGAGTCACAGAGTCACAGAGTCACAGAATCACAGAGTCAGAGAGTCACAGAGTCACAGAGTCACAGAGTCACAGAGTCACAGAGTCACAGAATCACAGAGTCAGAGAGTCACAGGGTCACAGAGTCACAGAGTCACAGAGTCACAGTCACAGAGTCACAGAGTCACAGAGTCACAGAGTCACAGAATCACAGAGTCAGAGAGTCACAGAGTCACAGAGTCACAGAGTCACAGAGTCACAGAATCACAGAGTCAGAGAGTCACAGAGTCACAAAATCACAGAGTCACAGAGTCACAGAGTCACACAGTCACAGAGTCACAGAATCACAGAGTCACAGAGTCACAGAGTCACAGAGTCACAGAATCACAGAGTCACAGAGTCACAGAGTCACAGTCACAGAGTCACAGAGTCACAGAATCAGAGGCACAGAATCACAGAGTCACAGAGTCACAAAGTCACACAGTCACAGAATAACAGAGTCACAGAGTCACAGAGTCACAGAGTCACAGAGTCACAGAGTCACAGAGTCACAGAATCACAGAGTCACAGAGTCACAGAGTCACAGAGTCACAGAGTCACAGAATCACAGAGTCACAGAGTCACAGAGTCACAGAATCAGAGTCACAGAATCACAGAGTCACAGAGTCACAGAGTCACAGAGTCACAGAGTCACAGTCACAGAGTCACAGAGTCATAGAATCAGAGGCACAGAATCACAGAGTCACAGAATCAGAGAGTCACAGAGTCACAGAGTCACAGAGTCACAGAGTCACAGTCACAGAGTCACAGAATCAGAGGCACAGAATCACAGAGTCACAGAATCAGAGAGTCACAGAGTCACAGAGTCACAGAGTCACAGAGTCACAGAGTCACAGTCACAGAGTCACAGAGTCACAGAATCAGAGGCACAGAATCACAGAGTCACAGAGTCACAAAGTCACACAGTCACAGAATCACAGAGTCACAGAGTCACAGAGTCACAGAGTCACAGAATCACAGAGTCACAGAGTCACAGAGTCACAGAATCAGAGGCACAGAATCACAGAGTCACAGAGTCACAGTCAGAGAATCACAGAGTCACAGAATCAGAGGCACAGAATCACAGAGTCACAGAGTCACAGAATCACAGAGTCACAGAGTCATAGAGTCACAGAGGCACAGAATCACAGTCACAGAGTCACAGAATCACAGAGGCAGAGAATCACAGAGTCACAGAGTCACAGTCACAGATTCACAGAGTCACAGAATCACAGAGTCACAGAATCAGAGGCACAGAATCACAGTCACAGAGTCACAGTCACAGAGTCACAGAGTCACAGTCACAGAGTCAGAGAATCACAGAATCACAGAGTCACAGAGTCACAGAGTCACAGTCACAGAGTCACAGAATCACAGAGTCACAGAGTCACAGAATCACAGTCACAGAGTCACAGAATCACAGAGTCACAGAATCAGAGGCACAGAATCACAGAGTCACAGAGTCACAGAGTCAGTCACAGAGTCACAGAGTCACAGAATCAGAGGCACAGAATCACAGAGTCACAGAGTCACAAAGTCACACAGTCACAGAATCACAGAGTCACAGAGTCACAGAGTCACAGAGTCACAGAGTCACAGAGTCACAGAGTCACAGAATCAGAGGCACAGAATCACAGAGTCACAGAATCAGAGAGTCACAGAGTCACAGAGTCACAGAGTCACAGAGTCACAGAATCAGAGGCACAGAATCACAGAGTCACAGAATCAGAGAGTCACAGAATCACAGAGTCACAGAGTCACAGAATCACAGAGTCACAGAGTCACAGAGTCACAGAGTCACAGTCACAGAGTCACAGAGTCACAGAATCAGAGGCACAGAATCACAGAGTCACAGAGTCACAAAGTCACACAGTCACAGAATCACAGAGTCACAGAGTCACAGAATCACAGAGTCACAGAGTCACAGAGTCACAGAATCAGAGGCACAGAATCACAGAGTCACAGAATCAGAGGCACAGAATCACAGAGTCACAGAGTCACAGTCAGAGAATCACAGAGTCACAGAATCAGAGGCACAGAATCACAGAGTCACAGAGTCACACAGTCACAGAGTCACACAGTCACAGAATCACAGAGTCACAGAGTCACAGAATCACAGAGTCACAGAGTCATAGAGTCACAGAGGCACAGAATCACAGTCACAGAGTCACAGAATCACAGAGGCACAGAATCACAGAGTCACAGAGTCACAGTCACAGAATCACAGAGTCACCGAATCAGAGGCACAGAATCACAGTCACAGAGTCACAGTCACAGAGTCACAGAGTCACAGAGTCACAGTCACAGAGTCACAGAGTCACAGTCACAGAGTCACAGAATCACAGAATCACAGAGTCACAGAGTCACAGAGTCACAGTCACAGAGTCACAGAATCACAGAGTCACAGAGTCACAGAATCACAGTCACAGAGTCACAGAATCACAGAGTCACAGAATCAGAGGCACAGAATCACAGAGTCACAGAGTCACAGAGTCACAGTCACAGAGTCACAGAGTCACAGAATCACAGTCACAGAGTCACAGTCACAGAGTCACAGAGTCACAGAGTCACAGTCACAGAGTCACAGAGTCACAGAGTCTCAGAGTCACAGAGTCACAGAATCACAGAGTCACAGAGTCACAGAGTCACAGAATCACAGAATCAGAGAGTCACAGAGTCACAGAATCACAGAGTCACAGAGTCACAGTCACAGAGTCACAGAATCACAGAGTCACAGAGTCACAGAGTCACAGAGTCACAGAGTCACAGAATCACAGAGTCACAGAATCACAGAGTCACAGAGTCACAGAGTCACAGCCACAGAGTCACAGAGTCACAGAATCAGAGGCACAGAATCACAGAGTCACAGAGTCACAGAGTCACAGAGTCACAGAGTCACAGAGTCACAGAAGTCACAGAGTCACAGAGTCACAGAGTCACAGAGTCACAGAGTCACAGAGTCACAGAGTCACAGAGTCACAGAGTCACAGAGTCACAGAGTCACAGAGTCACAGAGTCACAGAGTCACAGAGTCACAGAGTCACAGAGTCACAGAATCACAGAGTCACAGAGTCACAGAGTCACAGAGTCACAGAGTCACAGAGTCACACAGTCACAGAGTCACAGAGTCACAGAGTCACAGAATCACAGAGTCACAGAGTCACAGAGTCACAGAATCACAGAGTCACAGAGTCACAGAGTCACAGAGTCACAGAATCACAGAGTCACAGAATCACAGAGTCACAGAGTCACAGAGTCACAGAGTCACAGAATCACAGAGTCACAGAATCACAGAGTCACAGAGTCACAGAGTCACAGAGTCACAGAGTCACAGAATCACAGAGTCACAGAATCACAGAGTCACAGAGTCACAGAGTCACAGAGTCACAGAGTCACAGAGTCACAGAGTCACAGAAGTCACAGAGTCACAGAGTCACAGAGTCACAGAGTCACAGAGTCACAGAGTCACAGAGTCACAGAAGTCACAGAGTCACAGAGTCACAGAGTCACAGAATCACAGAGTCACAGAATCACAGAGTCACAGAGTCACAGAGTCACAGAGTCACAGAATCACAGAGTCACAGAGTCACAGAATCACAGAGTCACAGAGTCACAGAATCACAGAGTCACAGAGTCACAGAGTCACAGAGTCACAGAGTCACAGAATCACAGAGTCACAGAATCACAGAGTCACAGAGTCACAGAATCACAGAGTCACAGAGTCACAGAGTCACAGAGTCACAGAATCACAGAGTCACAGAGTCACAGAGTCACAGAGTCACAGAATCACAGAGTCACAGAGTCACAGAATCACAGAGTCACAGAGTCACAGAGTCACAGAGTCACAGAGTCACAGAGTCACAGAATCACAGAGTCACAGAGTCACAGAGTCACAGAGTCACAGAGTCACAGAGTCACAGAATCACAGAGTCACAGAGTCACAGAGTCACAGAGTCACAGAGTCACAGAGTCACAGAATCACAGAGTCACAGAGTCACAGAGTCACAGAATCACAGAGTCACAGAGTCACAGAGTCACAGAATCACAGAGTCACAGAGTCACAGAATCACAGAGTCACAGAGTCACAGAGTCACAGAGTCACAGAGTCACAGAGTCACAGAGTCACAGAGTCACAGAGTCACAGAGTCACAGAGTCACAGAATCACAGAGTCACAGAGTCACAGAGTCACAGAGTCACAGAGTCACAGAGTCACAGAATCACAGAGTCACAGAGTCACAGAGTCACAGAGTCACAGAGTCACAGAGTCACAGAGTCACAGAATCACAGAGTCACAGAGTCACAGAGTCACAGAGTCACAGAGTCACAGAGTCACAGAATCACAGAGTCACAGAGTCACAGAGTCACAGAGTCACAGAGTCACAGAGTCACAGAGTCACAGAGTCACAGAGTCACAGAGTCACAGAATCACAGAGTCACAGAGTCACAGAGTCACAGAGTCACAGAATCACAGAGTCACAGAGTCACAGAGTCACAGAGTCACAGAGTCACAGAATCACAGAGTCACAGAATCACAGAGTCACAGAGTCACAGAATCACAGAGTCACAGAGTCACAGAGTCACAGAGTCACAGAGTCACAGAATCACAGAGTCACAGAATCACAGAGTCACAGAGTCACAGAGTCACAGAATCACAGAGTCACAGAGTCACAGAGTCACAGAGTCACAGAGTCACAGAGTCACAGAATCACAGAGTCACAGAGTCACAGAGTCACAGAGTCACAGAGTCACAGAGTCACAGAGTCACAGAGTCACAGAGTCACAGAGTCACAGAGTCACAGAGTCACAGAGTCACAGAGTCACAGAGTCACAGAGTCACAGAGTCACAGAGTCACAGAGTCACAGAGTCACAGAGTCACAGAGTCACAGAGTCACAGAGTCACAGAGTCACAGAGTCACAGAGTCACAGAGTCACAGAGTCACAGAGTCACAGAGTCACAGAGTCACAGAGTCACAGAGTCACAGAGTCACAGAGTCACAGAGTCACAGAGTCACAGAGTCACAGAGTCACAGAGTCACAGAGTCACAGAGTCACAGAGTCACAGAGTCACAGAGTCACAGAGTCACAGAGTCACAGAGTCACAGAGTCACAGAGTCACAGAGTCACAGAGTCACAGAGTCACAGAATCACAGAGTCACAGAGTCACAGAGTCACAGAGTCACAGAGTCACAGAGTCACAGAATCACAGAGTCACAGAGTCACAGAGTCACAGAGTCACAGAGTCACAGAGTCACAGAGTCACAGAATCACAGAGTCACAGAGTCACAGAGTCACAGAGTCACAGAGTCACAGAATCACAGAGTCACAGAGTCACAGAGTCACAGAGTCACAGAATCACAGAGTCACAGAGTCACAGAGTCACAGAGTCACAGAGTCACAGAGTCACAGAGTCACAGAGTCACAGAGTCACAGAGTCACAGAGTCACAGAGTCACAGAGTCACAGAATCACAGAGTCACAGAGTCACAGAATCACAGAGTCACAGAGTCACAGAATCACAGAGTCACAGAGTCACAGAATCACAGAGTCACAGAGTCACAGAGTCACAGAGTCACAGAGTCACAGAGTCACAGAATCACAGAGTCACAGAATCACAGAGTCACAGAGTCACAGAGTCACAGAGTCACAGAGTCACAGAGTCACAGAATCACAGAGTCACAGAGTCACAGAATCACAGTCACAGAGTCACAGAATCACAGAGTCACAGAATCAGAGGCACAGAATCACAGAGTCACAGAGTCACAGAGTCACAGTCACAGAGTCACAGAGTCACAGAATCACAATCACAGAGTTACAGAGTCACAGAGTCACAGAGTCACAGAGTCACAGTCACAGAGTCACAGAGTCACAGAATCACAGAGTCACAGTCACAGAGTCACAGAGTCACAGAGTCACAGAGTCACAGAATCACAGAGTCACAGAGTCACAGAGTCACAGAATCACAGAATCAGAGAGTCACAGAGTCACAGAATCACAGAGTCACAGAGTCACAGAGTCACAGAATCACAGAGTCACAGAGTCACAGAATCAGAGAGTCACAGAGTCACAGTCACAGAGTCACAGAATCACAGAGTCAATGAGTCACAGTCACAGAGTCACAGAGTCACAGAGTCACAGAATCACAGAGTCACAGAGTCACAGAGTCACAGAGTCACAGAGTCACAGAGTCACAGAGTCACAGAGTCACAGAATCACAGAGTCACAGAGTCACAGAGTCACAGCCACAGAATCACAGAGTCACAGAATCAGAGTCACAGAATCACAGAGTCACAGACAGTCACAGAGTCACAGAGTCACAGAGTCACAGAATCACAGAGTCACAGAGTCACAGAGTCACAGAGTCACAGAGTCACAGAATCAGAGGCACAGAATCACAGAGTCACAGAGTCACAGTCACAGAGTCACAGAGTGACAGAGTCACAGAATCACAGTCAGAGAGTCACAGGGTCACAGAGTCACAGAGTCACAGAGTCACAGTCACAGAGTCACAGAGTCACAGAGTCACAGAATCACAGAGTCACAGAGTCACAGAGTCACAGAGTCACAGAGTCACAGAGTCACAGAATCACAGAGTCAGAGAGTCACAGAGTCACAGAATCACAGAGTCACAGAATCACAGAATCACAGAGTCACAGAGTCACAGAATCACAGAGTCACAGAGTCACAGAGTCACAGAGTCACAGAATCACAGAGTCAGAGAGTCACAGGGTCACAGAGTCACAGAGTCACAGAGTCACAGTCACAGAGTCACAGAGTCACAGAGTCACAGAGTCACAGAATCACAGAGTCAGAGAGTCACAGAGTCACAGAATCACAGAGTCACAGAATCACAGAATCAGAGAGTCACAGAGTCACAGAATCACAGAGTCACAGAATCACAGAGTCACAGAGTCACAGAGTCACAGAGTCACAGAGTCACAGAATCACAGAGTCACAGAGTCACAGAGTCCACAGAGTCACAGAGTCACAGAATCAGAGTCACAGAATCACAGAGTCACAGAGTCACAGAGTCACAGAGTCACAGAGTCACAGAATCACAGAGTCACAGAGTCACAGAGTCACAGAATCACAGAGTCACAGAGTCACAGAGTCACAGAGTCACAGAGTCACAGAGTCACAGAATCACAGAGTCACAGAGTCACAGAGTCACAGAGTCACAGAGTCACAGAGTCACAGAGTCACAGAGTCACAGAGTCACAGAGTCACAGAGTCACAGAGTCACAGAGTCACAGAGTCACAGAATCACAGAGTCACAGAGTCACAGATCACAGAGTCACAGAGTCACAGAGTCACAGAGTCACAGAGTCACAGAGTCACAGAGTCACAGAGTCACAGAGTCACAGAGTCACAGAGTCACAGAGTCACAGAGTCACAGAGTCACAGAGTCACAGAGTCACAGAGTCACAGAGTCACAGAGTCACAGAGTCACAGAGTCACAGAGTCACAGAGTCACAGAGTCACAGAGTCACAGAGTCACAGAGTCACAGAGTCACAGAGTCACAGAGTCACAGAGTCACAGAGTCACAGAGTCACAGAATCACAGAGTCACAGAGTCACAGAATCACAGAGTCACAGAGTCACAGAGTCACAGAGTCACAGAGTCACAGAATCACAGAGTCACAGAGTCACAGAGTCACAGAGTCACAGAGTCACAGAATCACAGAGTCACAGAATCACAGAGTCACAGAGTCACAGAGTCACAGAATCACAGAGTCACAGAATCACAGAGTCACAGAGTCACAGAGTCACAGAGTCACAGAGTCACAGAATCACAGAGTCACAGAGTCACAGAGTCACAGATCAGAGTCACAGAATCACAGAGTCACAGAATCACAGAGTCACAGAGTCACAGAGTCACAGAGTCACAGAGTCACAGAGTCACAGAGTCACAGAATCAGAGGCACAGAATCACAGAGGCACAGAATCACAGAGTCACAGAATCACAGAAACGCAGAGTCACAGAGGCACAGAATCACAGAGTCACAGAATCACAGAATCACAGAATCACAGAGTCACAGAGTCACAGAGTCACAGAATCACAGAGTCACAGAATCACAGAAACACAGAGTCACAGAGTCACAGAGTCACAGAGTCACAGAGTCACAGAGTCACAGAGTCACAGAGTCACAGATCACAGAGTCACAGAATCACAGAGTCACAGAGTCACAGAGTCACAGATCACAGAGTCACAGAATCACAGAGTCACAGAGTCACAGAATCACAGAATCACAGAGTCACAGAATCACAGAGTCACAGAATCACAGAGTCACAGAATCACAGAGTCACAGAGTCACAGAGTCACAGAGTCACAGAGTCACAGAATCACAGAGTCACAGAGTCACAGAGTCACAGAGTCACAGAGTCACAGAGTCACAGAGTCACAGAGTCACAGAGTCACAGAGTCACAGAGTCACAGAGTCACAGAATCACAGAGTCACAGAGTCACAGAATCACAGAGTCACAGAGTCACAGAGTCACAGAATCACAGAGTCACAGAGTCACAGAATCACAGAGTCACAGAGTCACAGTCACAGAGTCACAGAATCACAGAGTCACAGAGTCACAGTCACAGAGTCACAGAGTCACAGAGTCACAGAATCACAGAGTCACAGAATCACAGAATCACAGAATCACAGAGTCACAGAGTCACAGAGTCACAGAGTCACAGAGTCACAGAATCACAGAGTCACAGAATCACAGAAACGCAGAGTCACAGAGGCACAGAATCACAGAGTCACAGAATCACAGAATCACAGAATCACAGAGTCACAGAGTCACAGAGTCACAGAATCACAGAGTCACAGAGTCACAGAGTCACAGAGTCACAGAATCAGAGCACAGAATCACAGAGTCACAGAGTCACAGAGTCACAGAGTCACAGAGTCACAGGATCACTAGAGTCACAGAATCACAGAGTCACAGAGTCACAGAGTCACAGTCACAGAGTCACAGAGTCACAGAGTCACAGAGTCACAGAATCACAGAGTCACAGAGTCACAGAGTCACAGAGTCACAGAATCACAGAGTCAGAGAGTCACAGAGTCACAGAATCACAGAGTCACAGAGTCACAGAATCACAGAGTCACAGAGTCACAGAATCACAGAGTCACAGAGTCACAGAGTCACAGAGTCACAGAATCACAGAGTCACAGAGTCACAGAGTCACAGAGTCACAGAGTCACAGAGTCACAGTCACAGAGTCACAGATCACAGAGTCACAGAGTCACAGAATCACAGAGTCACAGAGTCACAGAGTCACAGAATCACAGAGTCACAGAATCACAGAGTCACAGAATCACAGAGTCACAGAATCACGAGTCACAGAGTCACAGAGTCACAGAGTCACAGAGTCACAGAATCACAGAGTCACAGAGTCACAGAGTCACAGACAGTCACAGAGTCCACAGAGTCACAGAATCACAGAGCCACAGAGTCACAGTCACAGAGTCACAGAATCACAGAGTCACAGAATCACAGAGTCACAGAGTCACAGAGTCACAGAGTCAGAGGCACAGAATCACAGAGTCACAGAGTCACAGAATCACAGTCACAGAGTCACAGAGTCACAGAATCACAGAGTCAGAGAGTCACAGGGTCACAGAGTCACAGAGTCACAGAGTCACAGTCACAGAGTCACAGAGTCACAGAGTCACAGAGTCACAGAGTCACAGAGTCACAGAATCAGAGGCACAGAATCACAGAGTCACAGAGTCACAGTCACAGAGTCACAGAGTCACAGAGTCACAGAATCACAGAGTCAGAGAGTCACAGAGTCACAGAGTCACAGAGTCACAGAGTCACAGTCACAGAGTCACAGAGTCACAGAGTCACAGAGTCACAGTCACAGAGTCACAGAGTCACAGAGTCACAGAGACACAGAGTCACAGAGTCACAGAATCACAGAGTCAGAGAGTCACAGAGTCACAGAGTCACAGAGTCACAGAGTCACAGAGTCACAGAATCACAGAGTCAGAGAGTCACAGAGTCACAGAGTCACAGAGTCACAGAGTCACAGAATCACAGAGTCAGAGAGTCAGAGTCACAGAATCACAGAGTCACAGAATCACAGAGTCACAGAGTCACAGAGTCACAGAGTCACAGAGTCACAGAATCACAGAGTCACAGAGTCACAGAGTCACAGAGTCACAGAATCACAGTCACAGAGTCACAGAGTCACAGAGTCACAGAGTCACAGTCACAGAGTCACAGAGTCACAGAATCACAGAGTCACAGTCACAGAGTCACAGAGTCACAGAGTCACAGAGTCACAGAGTCACAGAATCACAGAGTCACAGAGTCACAGAGTCACAGAATCACAGAGTCACAGAACAGAGTCACAGAATCACAGAGTCACAGAGTCACAGAGTCACAGAGTCACAGAGTCACAGAATCACAGAGTCACAGAGTCACAGTCACAGAGTCACAGAATCACAGAGTCAATGAGTCACAGTCACAGAGTCACAGAGTCACAGAGTCACAGAATCACAGAGTCACAGAGTCACAGAGTCACAGAGTCACAGAACCACAGAGTCACAGAGTCACAGAGTCACAGAGTCACAGAGTCACAGAATCACAGAGGCACAGAATCACAGAGTCACAGAGTCACAGAATCACAGAGTCACAGTCACAGAGTC
>NW_026539121.1:0-22660 GCF_027791375.1 Indicator indicator | reverse complement strand
CCAAGGAGAGAGGAATGGAGGAGACCAAGGAGAGAGGAATGGAGGAGACCAAGGAGAGAGGAATGGAGGAGACCAAGGAGAGAGGAATGGAGGAGACCAAGGAGAGAGGAATGGAGGAGACCAAGGAGAGAGGAGTGGAGGAGACCAAGGAGAGAGGAATGGAGGAGACCAAGGAGAGAGGAATGGAGGAGACCAAGGAGAGAGGAATGGAGGAGACCAAGGAGGGAGGAATGGAGGAGACCAAGGAGAGAGGAGTGGAGGAGACCAAGGAGAGAGGAATGGAGGAGAACAAGGAGAGAGGAATGGAGGAGAGCAAGGAGGGAGGAGTGGAGGAGACCAAGGAGAGAGGAATGGAGGAGACCAAGGAGAGAGGAATGGAGGAGACCAAGGAGAGAGGAATGGAGGAGACCAAGGAGAGAGGAATGGAGGAGACCAAGGAGAGAGGAGTGGAGGAGACCAAGGAGAGAGGAATGGAGGAGACCAAGGAGAGAGGAATGGAGGAGACCAAGGAGAGAGGAATGGAGGAGACCAAGGAGAGAGGAATGGAGGAGACCAAGGAGAGAGGAATGGAGGAGACCAAGGAGAGAGGAATGGAGGAGACCAAGGAGAGAGGAATGGAGGAGACCAAGGAGAGAGGAATGGAGGAGACCAAGGAGAGAGGAATGGAGGAGACCAAGGAGAGAGGAATGGAGGAGACCAAGGAGAGAGGAATGGAGGAGACCAAGGAGAGAGGAGTGGAGGAGACCAAGGAGAGAGGAATGGAGGAGACCAAGGAGAGAGGAATGGAGGAGACCAAGGAGAGAGGAATGGAGGAGACCAAGGAGAGAGGAATGGAGGAGACCAAGGAGAGAGGAGTGGAGGAGACCAAGGAGAGAGGAATGGAGGAGACCAAGGAGAGAGGAATGGAGGAGACCAAGGAGAGAGGAATGGAGGAGAGCAAGGAGAGAGGAGTGGAGGAGAGCAAGGAGAGAGGAATGGAGGAGACCAAGGAGAGAGGAATGGAGGAGACCAAGGAGAGAGGAATGGAGGAGAGCAAGGAGAGAGGAGTGGAGGAGACCAAGGAGAGAGGAATGGAGGAGACCAAGGAGAGAGGAATGGAGGAGACCAAGGAGAGAGGAATGGAGGAGACCAAGGAGAGAGGAATGGAGGAGACCAAGGAGAGAGGAATGGAGGAGACCAAGGAGAGAGGAGTGGAGGAGACCAAGGAGAGAGGAATGGAGGAGACCAAGGAGAGAGGAGTGGAGGAGACCAAGGAGAGAGGAATGGAGGAGACCAAGGAGAGAGGAATGGAGGAGACCAAGGAGAGAGGAATGGAGGAGACCAAGGAGAGAGGAATGGAGGAGACCAAGGAGAGAGGAATGGAGGAGACCAAGGAGAGAGGAATGGAGGAGACCAAGGAGAGAGGAATGGAGGAGACCAAGGAGAGAGGAGTGGAGGAGACCAAGGAGAGAGGAGTGGAGGAGACCAAGGAGAGAGGAATGGAGGAGACCAAGGAGAGAGGAGTGGAGGAGACCAAGGAGAGAGGAATGGAGGAGACCAAGGAGAGAGGAATGGAGGAGAGCAAGGAGAGAGGAGTGGAGGAGACCAAGGAGAGAGGAATGGAGGAGACCAAGGAGAGAGGAATGGAGGAGACCAAGGAGAGAGGAATGGAGGAGACCAAGGAGAGAGGAATGGAGGAGACCAAGGAGAGAGGAATGGAGGAGACCAAGGAGAGAGGAATGGAGGAGACCAAGGAGAGAGGAATGGAGGAGACCAAGGAGAGAGGAATGGAGGAGACCAAGGAGAGAGGAATGGAGGAGACCAAGGAGAGAGGAATGGAGGAGACCAAGGAGAGAGGAATGGAGGAGACCAAGGAGAGAGGAATGGAGGAGACCAAGGAGAGAGGAGTGGAGGAGACCAAGGAGAGAGGAATGGAGGAGACCAAGGAGAGAGGAATGGAGGAGACCAAGGAGAGAGGAATGGAGGAGACCAAGGAGAGAGGAGTGGAGGAGACCAAGGAGAGAGGATGGAGGAGACCAAGGAGAGAGGAATGGAGGAGACCAAGGAGAGAGGAATGGAGGAGACCAAGGAGAGAGGAGTGGAGGAGACCAAGGAGAGAGGAATGGAGGAGACCAAGGAGAGAGGAATGGAGGAGACCAAGGAGAGAGGAATGGAGGAGACCAAGGAGAGAGGAATGGAGGAGACCAAGGAGAGAGGAATGGAGGAGACCAAGGAGAGAGGAATGGAGGAGACCAAGGAGAGAGGAGTGGAGGAGACCAAGGAGAGAGGAATGGAGGAGACCAAGGAGAGAGGAATGGAGGAGACCAAGGAGAGAGGAATGGAGGAGACCAAGGAGAGAGGAATGGAGGAGACCAAGGAGAGAGGAATGGAGGAGACCAAGGAGAGAGGAATGGAGGAGACCAAGGAGAGAGGAATGGAGGAGACCAAGGAGAGAGGAATGGAGGAGACCAAGGAGAGAGGAATGGAGGAGACCAAGGAGAGAGGAATGGAGGAGACCAAGGAGAGAGGAATGGAGGAGACCAAGGAGAGAGGAATGGAGGAGACCAAGGAGAGAGGAATGGAGGAGACCAAGGAGAGAGGAATGGAGGAGACCAAGGAGAGAGGAATGGAGGAGACCAAGGAGAGAGGAATGGAGGAGACCAAGGAGAGAGGAATGGAGGAGACCAAGGAGAGAGGAATGGAGGAGACCAAGGAGAGAGGAATGGAGGAGACCAAGGAGAGAGGAATGGAGGAGACCAAGGAGAGAGGAATGGAGGAGACCAAGGAGAGAGGAATGGAGGAGACCAAGGAGAGAGGAGTGGAGGAGACCAAGGAGAGAGGAATGGAGGAGACCAAGGAGAGAGGAGTGGAGGAGACCAAGGAGAGAGGAATGGAGGAGACCAAGGAGAGAGGAATGGAGGAGACCAAGGAGAGAGGAGTGGAGGAGACCAAGGAGCGAGGAATGGAGGAGACCAAGGAGAGAGGAATGGAGGAGACCAAGGAGAGAGGAGTGGAGGAGACCAAGGAGAGAGGAATGGAGGAGACCAAGGAGAGAGGAATGGAGGAGACCAAGGAGAGAGGAATGGAGGAGACCAAGGAGAGAGGAATGGAGGAGACCAAGGAGAGAGGAATGGAGGAGACCAAGGAGAGAGGAATGGAGGAGACCAAGGAGAGAGGAATGGAGGAGACCAAGGAGAGAGGAATGGAGGAGACCAAGGAGAGAGGAATGGAGGAGACCAAGGAGAGAGGAATGGAGGAGACCAAGGAGAGAGGAATGGAGGAGACCAAGGAGAGAGGAATGGAGGAGACCAAGGAGAGAGGAATGGAGGAGACCAAGGAGAGAGGAATGGAGGAGACCAAGGAGAGAGGAATGGAGGAGACCAAGGAGAGAGGAATGGAGGAGACCAAGGAGAGAGGAATGGAGGAGACCAAGGAGAGAGGAGTGGAGGAGACCAAGGAGAGAGGAGTGGAGGAGACCAAGGAGAGAGGAATGGAGGAGACCAAGGAGAGAGGAATGGAGGAGACCAAGGAGAGAGGAATGGAGGAGACCAAGGAGAGAGGAATGGAGGAGACCAAGGAGAGAGGAATGGAGGAGACCAAGGAGAGAGGAATGGAGGAGACCAAGGAGAGAGGAATGGAGGAGACCAAGGAGAGAGGAATGGAGGAGACCAAGGAGAGAGGAGTGGAGGAGACCAAGGAGAGAGGAATGGAGGAGACCAAGGAGAGAGGAGTGGAGGAGACCAAGGAGAGAGGAATGGAGGAGACCAAGGAGAGAGGAATGGAGGAGACCAAGGAGAGAGGAATGGAGGAGACCAAGGAGAGAGGAATGGAGGAGACCAAGGAGAGAGGAGTGGAGGAGACCAAGGAGAGAGGAATGGAGGAGACCAAGGAGAGAGGAATGGAGGAGACCAAGGAGAGAGGAGTGGAGGAGACCAAGGAGAGAGGAATGGAGGAGACCAAGGAGAGAGGAATGGAGGAGACCAAGGAGAGAGGAATGGAGGAGACCAAGGAGAGAGGAGTGGAGGAGACCAAGGAGGGAGGAATGGAGGAGACCAAGGAGAGAGGAGTGGAGGAGACCAAGGAGGGAGGAATGGAGGAGACCAAGGAGAGAGGAGTGGAGGAGACCAAGGAGAGAGGAGTGGAGGAGACCAAGGAGAGAGGAATGGAGGAGACCAAGGAGAGAGGAATGGAGGAGACCAAGGAGAGAGGAGTGGAGGAGACCAAGGAGAGAGGAATGGAGGAGACCAAGGAGAGAGGAATGGAGGAGACCAAGGAGAGAGGAATGGAGGAGACCAAGGAGAGAGGAATGGAGGAGACCAAGGAGAGAGGAATGGAGGAGACCAAGGAGAGAGGAATGGAGGAGACCAAGGAGAGAGGAATGGAGGAGACCAAGGAGAGAGGAATGGAGGAGACCAAGGAGAGAGGAGTGGAGGAGACCAAGGAGAGAGGAATGGAGGAGACCAAGGAGAGAGGAATGGAGGAGACCAAGGAGAGAGGAATGGAGGAGACCAAGGAGAGAGGAATGGAGGAGACCAAGGAGAGAGGAATGGAGGAGACCAAGGAGAGAGGAATGGAGGAGACCAAGGAGAGAGGAATGGAGGAGACCAAGGAGAGAGGAATGGAGGAGACCAAGGAGAGAGGAGTGGAGGAGACCAAGGAGAGAGGAATGGAGGAGACCAAGGAGAGAGGAATGGAGGAGACCAAGGAGAGAGGAATGGAGGAGACCAAGGAGAGAGGAATGGAGGAGACCAAGGAGAGAGGAATGGAGGAGACCAAGGAGAGAGGAATGGAGGAGACCAAGGAGAGAGGAATGGAGGAGACCAAGGAGAGAGGAGTGGAGGAGACCAAGGAGAGAGGAATGGAGGAGACCAAGGAGAGAGGAATGGAGGAGACCAAGGAGAGAGGAATGGAGGAGACCAAGGAGAGAGGAATGGAGGAGACCAAGGAGAGAGGAATGGAGGAGACCAAGGAGAGAGGAATGGAGGAGACCAAGGAGAGAGGAATGGAGGAGACCAAGGAGAGAGGAATGGAGGAGACCAAGGAGAGAGGAATGGAGGAGACCAAGGAGAGAGGAGTGGAGGAGACCAAGGAGAGAGGAATGGAGGAGACCAAGGAGAGAGGAATGGAGGAGACCAAGGAGAGAGGAATGGAGGAGACCAAGGAGGAGGAATGGAGGAGACCAAGGAGAGAGGAATGGAGGAGACCAAGGAGAGAGGAATGGAGGAGACCAAGGAGAGAGGAATGGAGGAGACCAAGGAGAGAGGAGTGGAGGAGACCAAGGAGAGAGGAATGGAGGAGACCAAGGAGAGAGGAATGGAGGAGACCAAGGAGAGAGGAATGGAGGAGACCAAGGAGAGAGGAGTGGAGGAGACCAAGGAGAGAGGAATGGAGGAGACCAAGGAGAGAGGAATGGAGGAGACCAAGGAGAGAGGAATGGAGGAGACCAAGGAGAGAGGAATGGAGGAGACCAAGGAGAGAGGAATGGAGGAGACCAAGGAGAGAGGAATGGAGGAGACCAAGGAGAGAGGAATGGAGGAGACCAAGGAGAGAGGAATGGAGGAGACCAAGGAGAGAGGAGTGGAGGAGACCAAGGAGAGAGGAATGGAGGAGACCAAGGAGAGAGGAATGGAGGAGACCAAGGAGAGAGGAATGGAGGAGACCAAGGAGAGAGGAATGGAGGAGACCAAGGAGAGAGGAATGGAGGAGAGCAAGGAGAGAGGAATGGAGGAGACCAAGGAGAGAGGAATGGAGGAGACCAAGGAGAGAGGAATGGAGGAGACCAAGGAGGGAGGAATGGAGGAGACCAAGGAGAGAGGAGTGGAGGAGACCAAGGAGAGAGGAATGGAGGAGACCAAGGAGAGAGGATGGAGGAGACCAAGGAGAGAGGATGGAGGAGACCAAGGAGAGAGGAATGGAGGAGACCAAGGAGAGAGGAGTGGAGGAGACCAAGGAGAGAGGAGTGGAGGAGACCAAGGAGAGAGGAATGGAGGAGACCAAGGAGAGAGGAATGGAGGAGACCAAGGAAAGAGGAATGGAGGAGACCAAGGAGAGAGGAATGGAGGAGACCAAGGAGAGAGGAGTGGAGGAGACCAAGGAGAGAGGAATGGAGGAGACCAAGGAGAGAGGAGTGGAGGAGACCAAGGAGAGAGGAATGGAGGAGACCAAGGAGAGAGGAATGGAGGAGACCAAGGAGAGAGGAATGGAGGAGACCAAGGAGAGAGGAATGGAGGAGACCAAGGAGAGAGGAATGGAGGAGACCAAGGAGAGAGGAATGGAGGAGACCAAGGAGAGAGGAATGGAGGAGACCAAGGAGAGAGGAATGGAGGAGACCAAGGAGAGAGGAATGGAGGAGACCAAGGAGAGAGGAATGGAGGAGACCAAGGAGAGAGGAATGGAGGAGACCAAGGAGAGAGGAATGGAGGAGACCAAGGAGAGAGGAATGGAGGAGACCAAGGAGAGAGGAATGGAGGAGACCAAGGAGAGAGGAATGGAGGAGACCAAGGAGAGAGGAGTGGAGGAGACCAAGGAGAGAGGAATGGAGGAGACCAAGGAGAGAGGAATGGAGGAGACCAAGGAGAGAGGAATGGAGGAGACCAAGGAGAGAGGAATGGAGGAGACCAAGGAGAGAGGAATGGAGGAGACCAAGGAGAGAGGAATGGAGGAGACCAAGGAGAGAGGAATGGAGGAGACCAAGGAGAGAGGAATGGAGGAGACCAAGGAGAGAGGAATGGAGGAGACCAAGGAGAGAGGAATGGAGGAGACCAAGGAGAGAGGAATGGAGGAGACCAAGGAGAGAGGAATGGAGGAGACCAAGGAGAGAGGAATGGAGGAGACCAAGGAGAGAGGAATGGAGGAGACCAAGGAGAGAGGAATGGAGGAGACCAAGGAGAGAGGAATGGAGGAGACCAAGGAGAGAGGAATGGAGGAGACCAAGGAGAGAGGAATGGAGGAGACCAAGGAGAGAGGAGTGGAGGAGACCAAGGAGAGAGGAATGGAGGAGACCAAGGAGAGAGGAATGGAGGAGACCAAGGAGAGAGGAATGGAGGAGACCAAGGAGAGAGGAATGGAGGAGACCAAGGAGAGAGGAATGGAGGAGACCAAGGAGAGAGGAATGGAGGAGACCAAGGAGAGAGGAATGGAGGAGACCAAGGAGAGAGGAGTGGAGGAGACCAAGGAGAGAGGAATGGAGGAGACCAAGGAGAGAGGAATGGAGGAGACCAAGGAGAGAGGAATGGAGGAGACCAAGGAGAGAGGAATGGAGGAGACCAAGGAGAGAGGAATGGAGGAGACCAAGGAGAGAGGAGTGGAGGAGACCAAGGAGAGAGGAATGGAGGAGACCAAGGAGAGAGGAATGGAGGAGACCAAGGAGAGAGGAATGGAGGAGACCAAGGAGAGAGGAGTGGAGGAGACCAAGGAGAGAGGAATGGAGGAGACCAAGGAGAGAGGAATGGAGGAGACCAAGGAGAGAGGAATGGAGGAGACCAAGGAGAGAGGAATGGAGGAGACCAAGGAGAGAGGAATGGAGGAGACCAAGGAGAGAGGAATGGAGGAGACCAAGGAGAGAGGAATGGAGGAGACCAAGGAGAGAGGAATGGAGGAGACCAAGGAGAGAGGAATGGAGGAGACCAAGGAGAGAGGAATGGAGGAGACCAAGGAGAGAGGAATGGAGGAGACCAAGGAGAGAGGAATGGAGGAGACCAAGGAGAGAGGAGTGGAGGAGACCAAGGAGAGAGGAATGGAGGAGACCAAGGAGAGAGGAATGGAGGAGACCAAGGAGAGAGGAATGGAGGAGACCAAGGAGAGAGGAATGGAGGAGACCAAGGAGAGAGGAATGGAGGAGACCAAGGAGAGAGGAGTGGAGGAGACCAAGGAGAGAGGAATGGAGGAGACCAAGGAGAGAGGAATGGAGGAGACCAAGGAGAGAGGAATGGAGGAGACCAAGGAGAGAGGAATGGAGGAGACCAAGGAGAGAGGAATGGAGGAGACCAAGGAGAGAGGAATGGAGGAGACCAAGGAGAGAGGAATGGAGGAGACCAAGGAGAGAGGAATGGAGGAGACCAAGGAGAGAGGAGTGGAGGAGACCAAGGAGAGAGGAATGGAGGAGACCAAGGAGAGAGGAATGGAGGAGACCAAGGAGAGAGGAATGGAGGAGACCAAGGAGAGAGGAATGGAGGAGACCAAGGAGAGAGGAATGGAGGAGACCAAGGAGAGAGGAATGGAGGAGACCAAGGAGAGAGGAATGGAGGAGACCAAGGAGAGAGGAATGGAGGAGACCAAGGAGAGAGGAATGGAGGAGACCAAGGAGAGAGGAATGGAGGAGACCAAGGAGAGAGGAATGGAGGAGACCAAGGAGAGAGGAATGGAGGAGACCAAGGAGAGAGGAATGGAGGAGACCAAGGAGAGAGGAATGGAGGAGACCAAGGAGAGAGGAATGGAGGAGACCAAGGAGAGAGGAATGGAGGAGACCAAGGAGAGAGGAATGGAGGAGACCAAGGAGAGAGGAATGGAGGAGACCAAGGAGAGAGGAATGGAGGAGACCAAGGAGAGAGGAATGGAGGAGACCAAGGAGAGAGGAATGGAGGAGACCAAGGAGAGAGGAATGGAGGAGACCAAGGAGAGAGGAATGGAGGAGACCAAGGAGAGAGGAGTGGAGGAGACCAAGGAGAGAGGAATGGAGGAGACCAAGGAGAGAGGAATGGAGGAGACCAAGGAGAGAGGAATGGAGGAGACCAAGGAGAGAGGAATGGAGGAGACCAAGGAGAGAGGAATGGAGGAGACCAAGGAGAGAGGAATGGAGGAGACCAAGGAGAGAGGAGTGGAGGAGACCAAGGAGGGAGGAATGGAGGAGACCAAGGAGAGAGGAATGGAGGAGACCAAGGAGAGAGGAATGGAGGAGACCAAGGAGAGAGGAATGGAGGAGACCAAGGAGAGAGGAATGGAGGAGACCAAGGAGAGAGGAATGGAGGAGACCAAGGAGAGAGGAATGGAGGAGACCAAGGAGAGAGGAATGGAGGAGACCAAGGAGGGAGGAATGGAGGAGACCAAGGAGGGAGGAATGGAGGAGACCAAGGAGAGAGGAATGGAGGAGACCAAGGAGAGAGGAATGGAGGAGACCAAGGAGAGAGGAATGGAGGAGACCAAGGAGAGAGGAATGGAGGAGACCAAGGAGAGAGGAATGGAGGAGACCAAGGAGAGAGGAATGGAGGAGACCAAGGAGAGAGGAGTGGAGGAGACCAAGGAGAGAGGAATGGAGGAGACCAAGGAGAGAGGAATGGAGGAGACCAAGGAGAGAGGAATGGAGGAGACCAAGGAGAGAGGAATGGAGGAGACCAAGGAGAGAGGAATGGAGGAGACCAAGGAGAGAGGAATGGAGGAGACCAAGGAGAGAGGAATGGAGGAGACCAAGGAGAGAGGAATGGAGGAGACCAAGGAGAGAGGAATGGAGGAGACCAAGGAGAGAGGAATGGAGGAGACCAAGGAGAGAGGAATGGAGGAGACCAAGGAGAGAGGAATGGAGGAGACCAAGGAGAGAGGAGTGGAGGAGACCAAGGAGAGAGGAATGGAGGAGACCAAGGAGAGAGGAATGGAGGAGACCAAGGAGAGAGGAATGGAGGAGACCAAGGAGAGAGGAATGGAGGAGACCAAGGAGAGAGGAATGGAGGAGACCAAGGAGAGAGGAATGGAGGAGACCAAGGAGAGAGGAGTGGAGGAGACCAAGGAGAGAGGAATGGAGGAGACCAAGGAGAGAGGAATGGAGGAGACCAAGGAGAGAGGAATGGAGGAGACCAAGGAGAGAGGAGTGGAGGAGACCAAGGAGAGAGGAATGGAGGAGACCAAGGAGAGAGGAATGGAGGAGACCAAGGAGAGAGGAATGGAGGAGACCAAGGAGAGAGGAATGGAGGAGACCAAGGAGAGAGGAGTGGAGGAGACCAAGGAGAGAGGAATGGAGGAGACCAAGGAGAGAGGAATGGAGGAGACCAAGGAGAGAGGAATGGAGGAGACCAAGGAGAGAGGAATGGAGGAGACCAAGGAGAGAGGAATGGAGGAGACCAAGGAGAGAGGAATGGAGGAGACCAAGGAGAGAGGAATGGAGGAGACCAAGGAGAGAGGAATGGAGGAGACCAAGGAGAGAGGAGTGGAGGAGACCAAGGAGAGAGGAATGGAGGAGACCAAGGAGAGAGGAGTGGAGGAGACCAAGGAGAGAGGAATGGAGGAGACCAAGGAGAGAGGAATGGAGGAGACCAAGGAGAGAGGAGTGGAGGAGACCAAGGAGAGAGGAATGGAGGAGACCAAGGAGAGAGGAATGGAGGAGACCAAGGAGAGAGGAATGGAGGAGACCAAGGAGAGAGGAATGGAGGAGACCAAGGAGAGAGGAATGGAGGAGACCAAGGAGAGAGGAATGGAGGAGACCAAGGAGAGAGGAATGGAGGAGACCAAGGAGAGAGGAATGGAGGAGACCAAGGAGAGAGGAATGGAGGAGACCAAGGAGAGAGGAATGGAGGAGACCAAGGAGAGAGGAATGGAGGAGACCAAGGAGAGAGGAATGGAGGAGACCAAGGAGGGAGGAATGGAGGAGACCAAGGAGAGAGGAATGGAGGAGACCAAGGAGAGAGGAATGGAGGAGACCAAGGAGAGAGGAGTGGAGGAGACCAAGGAGAGAGGAATGGAGGAGACCAAGGAGAGAGGAATGGAGGAGACCAAGGAGAGAGGAATGGAGGAGACCAAGGAGAGAGGAATGGAGGAGACCAAGGAGAGAGGAATGGAGGAGACCAAGGAGAGAGGAATGGAGGAGACCAAGGAGAGAGGAGTGGAGGAGACCAAGGAGAGAGGAATGGAGGAGACCAAGGAGAGAGGAATGGAGGAGACCAAGGAGAGAGGAATGGAGGAGACCAAGGAGAGAGGAATGGAGGAGACCAAGGAGAGAGGAATGGAGGAGACCAAGGAGAGAGGAGTGGAGGAGACCAAGGAGAGAGGAATGGAGGAGACCAAGGAGAGAGGAATGGAGGAGACCAAGGAGGGAGGAATGGAGGAGACCAAGGAGAGAGGAATGGAGGAGACCAAGGAGAGAGGAATGGAGGAGACCAAGGAGAGAGGAATGGAGGAGACCAAGGAGAGAGGAATGGAGGAGACCAAGGAGAGAGGAATGGAGGAGACCAAGGAGAGAGGAGTGGAGGAGACCAAGGAGAGAGGAATGGAGGAGACCAAGGAGGGAGGAGTGGAGGAGACCAAGGAGAGAAGAATGGAGGAGACCAAGGAGAGAGGAATGGAGGAGACCAAGGAGAGAGGAATGGAGGAGACCAAGGAGAGAGGAGTGGAGGAGACCAAGGAGAGAGGAATGGAGGAGACCAAGGAGAGAGGAATGGAGGAGACCAAGGAGAGAGGAATGGAGGAGACCAAGGAGAGAGGAATGGAGGAGACCAAGGAGAGAGGAATGGAGGAGACCAAGGAGAGAGGAATGGAGGAGACCAAGGAGAGAGGAATGGAGGAGACCAAGGAGAGAGGAATGGAGGAGACCAAGGAGAGAGGAATGGAGGAGACCAAGGAGAGAGGAATGGAGGAGACCAAGGAGAGAGGAATGGAGGAGACCAAGGAGAGAGGAGTGGAGGAGACCAAGGAGAGAGGAATGGAGGAGACCAAGGAGAGAGGAATGGAGGAGACCAAGGAGAGAGGAATGGAGGAGACCAAGGAGAGAGGAATGGAGGAGACCAAGGAGAGAGGAATGGAGGAGACCAAGGAGAGAGGAATGGAGGAGACCAAGGAGAGAGGAATGGAGGAGACCAAGGAGAGAGGAATGGAGGAGACCAAGGAGAGAGGAATGGAGGAGACCAAGGAGAGAGGAATGGAGGAGACCAAGGAGAGAGGAATGGAGGAGACCAAGGAGAGAGGAATGGAGGAGACCAAGGAGAGAGGAATGGAGGAGACCAAGGAGAGAGGAATGGAGGAGACCAAGGAGAGAGGAATGGAGGAGACCAAGGAGAGAGGAATGGAGGAGACCAAGGAGAGAGGAATGGAGGAGACCAAGGAGAGAGGAATGGAGGAGACCAAGGAGAGAGGAGTGGAGGAGACCAAGGAGAGAGGAATGGAGGAGACCAAGGAGAGAGGAATGGAGGAGACCAAGGAGAGAGGAATGGAGGAGACCAAGGAGAGAGGAATGGAGGAGACCAAGGAGAGAGGAGTGGAGGAGACCAAGGAGAGAGGAATGGAGGAGACCAAGGAGAGAGGAATGGAGGAGACCAAGGAGAGAGGAATGGAGGAGACCAAGGAGAGAGGAGTGGAGGAGACCAAGGAGAGAGGAATGGAGGAGACCAAGGAGAGAGGAATGGAGGAGACCAAGGAGAGAGGAATGGAGGAGACCAAGGAGAGAGGAATGGAGGAGACCAAGGAGAGAGGAGTGGAGGAGACCAAGGAGAGAGGAATGGAGGAGACCAAGGAGAGAGGAATGGAGGAGACCAAGGAGAGAGGAATGGAGGAGACCAAGGAGAGAGGAATGGAGGAGACCAAGGAGAGAGGAATGGAGGAGACCAAGGAGAGAGGAATGGAGGAGACCAAGGAGAGAGGAATGGAGGAGACCAAGGAGAGAGGAATGGAGGAGACCAAGGAGAGAGGAATGGAGGAGACCAAGGAGAGAGGAATGGAGGAGACCAAGGAGAGAGGAGTGGAGGAGACCAAGGAGAGAGGAATGGAGGAGACCAAGGAGAGAGGAATGGAGGAGACCAAGGAGAGAGGAGTGGAGGAGACCAAGGAGAGAGGAATGGAGGAGACCAAGGAGAGAGGAATGGAGGAGACCAAGGAGAGAGGAATGGAGGAGACCAAGGAGAGAGGAGTGGAGGAGACCAAGGAGAGAGGAATGGAGGAGACCAAGGAGAGAGGAGTGGAGGAGACCAAGGAGAGAGGAATGGAGGAGACCAAGGAGAGAGGAATGGAGGAGACCAAGGAGAGAGGAGTGGAGGAGACCAAGGAGAGAGGAATGGAGGAGACCAAGGAGAGAGGAGTGGAGGAGACCAAGGAGAGAGGAATGGAGGAGACCAAGGAGAGAGGAGTGGAGGAGACCAAGGAGAGAGGAATGGAGGAGACCAAGGAGGGAGGAATGGAGGAGACCAAGGAGAGAGGAATGGAGGAGACCAAGGAGAGAGGAATGGAGGAGACCAAGGAGAGAGGAGTGGAGGAGACCAAGGAGAGAGGAATGGAGGAGACCAAGGAGAGAGGAATGGAGGAGACCAAGGAGAGAGGAATGGAGGAGACCAAGGAGGGAGGAATGGAGGAGACCAAGGAGAGAGGAATGGAGGAGACCAAGGAGAGAGGAGTGGAGGAGACCAAGGAGAGAGGAGTGGAGGAGACCAAGGAGAGAGGAGTGGAGGAGACCAAGGAGAGAGGAATGGAGGAGACCAAGGAGAGAGGAATGGAGGAGACCAAGGAGAGAGGAATGGAGGAGACCAAGGAGAGAGGAGTGGGGGAGACCAAGGAGAGAGGAATGGAGGAGACCAAGGAGAGAGGAATGGAGGAGACCAAGGAGAGAGGAATGGAGGAGACCAAGGAGAGAAGAATGGAAGAGACCAAGGAGGGAGGGTTGGAGGAGACCAAGGAGGGAAGGCAGAGCCTGAGCTGGGAAGCAGCAGACGGAGCTGGGAGGGAGGGAGGGAGTGAGGGCAGGGAGGGGAGGGAGGGGAGAGGGCTGCTGCAGCCCCCCAGGGGCACTCACCAGGAGGGGCAGCCTGCCCCCAGCCCCCCTGTAGAGGTGCAGGAAGCCCAGGTAGGCCCCCAGGGCCCCCAGGCTGTAGAGGAAGGAGAGGACTCCGACGGTGACGAAGAACTGAGCCGAGGAGGAGAAGTCCCCAACCAGGTGGACGTCCTCTGCCCAGGTCCTGTTGCACAGCAGCACCAGGCTGGGCCTGAAGGTGGCTTGGTTCAGCCTGCAGGGAGGGGGAGGGGAGACCTTCAGGGACCTTCCCCACCAGCCTGGGGGCCTCCCAAGGCCTTCTGCAGGCCCTTGGCCCCTGCCAGACCTCTCCTGAAGGACCTTCCCAGACCACCTTGGACCACCCTGAGCCACCTTGGGCCTTCCCAGACCACCTTGGACCACCTTGGACCTTCCTTGACCACCCTGGACCTCCCTGGACTACCTTAGACCATCTTGAGCCACCTTGGACCTTCCCAGACCACCTTGGACCACCTTGGACGTTCTTGGACCACCCTGGACCTCCCTGGACCACCTTGGACCTCCCTGGACCACCTTGAGCCACCTTGGACCTTCCTAAACCACCTTGGACCACCTTGGACCTTCCTGAACCACCTTAGACCACCTTGAGCCACCTTGGACCTTCCTGGACCACCTTGGACCTTCCTGGACCCTCCTTGGACCTTCTGGACCCTCCTTGCACCTCCTGAGACCTTCTTGGACCTCCTGGACCCTCCTCAGACCTCCTGAGATCTTCTTGGACCTCCTGGACCCTCCTTGGACCTCCTGGACCCTCCTTGCACCTCCTGAGACCTTCTTGGACCTCCTGGACCCTCCTCAGGCCTCCTGAGACCTTCTTGGACCTCCTGGACCCTTCTGAGACCTTCTCAAGCCTCCTTAGACCTCCTCCAGCCTTCTCCCCGCCCTCATCCCCTCCCCAGCCAATCACCGCCCATGCCCCGCCCCCCACCATACCCCGACCAATCAGCTGGCCCCGGGGGGGTCTCCTGTGGGCCAATCAGGAGGCAGCTCACCGGAAGGGGTAGGAGAAGGAGGCTGAGACTGAGTGGTTGGAGCCCAGGCAGGAGATGAGGACCTGGACAGAGCCTCCGAAGCCTCCACAGGTGGAGAAGGAGAAGATGGAGAAGAACTGGGGGGGGAGAAACCAGTTTGGGGTCAGGGGAACCAGTTTGGGGTGAGGGGAACCAGTTTGGGGTGAGAGGAACCAGTTTGGGGTGAGGGGAACCAGTTTGGGGTGAGGGGAACCAGTTTGGGGTGAGAGGAACCAGTTTGGGGTGAGAGGAACCAGTTTGGGGTGAGGGGAACCAGTTTGGGGTGAGGGGAACCAGTTTGGGGTGAGAGGAACCAGTTTGGGGTCAGGGGAACCAGTTTGTGGTGATGGGAACCAGTTTGGGGTCAGAGGAACCAGTTTGGGGTGAGGGGAACCAGTTTGGGGTCAGAGGAACCAGTTTGGGGTCAGAGGAACCAGTTTGGGGTCAGAGAAACCAGTTTGGGGTCAGAGAAACCAGTTTGGGGTCAGGGGAACCAGTTTGGGGTCAGGGGAACCAGTTTGGGGGATGGGAGGGACCCCAAAACCAGGAACCCCTCCCAGTATTCCCCAGTGCCTCCCAGTAACACCTCCCAGTCCCTCCCTTTCCTTGTGGTCAATGAACCTGAAGGACCCCAGTATGGACCAGTATGGACCAGTATGGACAACTTCCTTCCCAATCCCCTCCCAGTCCCCTCCCAGTCCCTCCCCGTCTCTCCCAGTCCCCTCCCAGTCCCCCCCCAGTCCCTCCCAGTCCCCTCCCAGTCCCCCCCCAGTCCCTCCCAGTCTCTCCCAGTCTCTCCCAGTCCCCTCCCAGTCCCTCCCAGTCCTCTCCCAGTCCCTCCCAGTCCCCTCCTAGTCCCTCCCAGTCCTCTCCCAGTCCCTCCCAGTCCCCTCCTAGTCCCTCCCAGTCCTCTCCCAGTCCCTCCCAGTCCTCTCCCAGTCCCTCCCAGTCCCCTCCTAGTCCCTCCCAGTCCTCTACCAGTCCCCTCCCAATCCCCTCCTAGTCCCTCTCAGTCCTCTCCCAGTCCTTCCCAGTCCCCTCCTAGTCCCTCCCAGTCCCTCGCAGTCCCCCCCAGTGCCACTCACCCACTGCAAGCTCCGCACCAGCCCCAGCGGCTCCCGCAGGGGGCCCAGGTCCAGCCTCGGCGCCGCCATCTTGCGCCGGATCCGCACCGGAAGTGACGTCACGCGGCCGGGCGGCCGGGCCGGCTACGCACCGGAAGTGACGTTCCGCGGGCGGGCGCGCCTTGCGCGCTGCGGCGTTAATTTGCATAGCGGGCGGCTATTGGTTGGCTGGCTGACCGGGTGGCCAGCCGCGCCGCCGGCTCTTCCCCACCCCCGCGGCTCATTTGCATTTCGGGCGCGCCGCCGCCGCCGCTGCTGGGTTGGCTTCCCCCCTCCCCGCGTCCCGCAGCGTGAGAAGCTCATTAAGGGACTCGGCGCTCATTTGCATAGGGAGCTCCGCCCTCTTGGGCCTGGCGATTTGTATCTCGGGGGCCCACCCCGCCCCTTAAGAGTCATTTGCCTGAGTGCCCGCTCCCGGGCTCATTTGCGTAACGCCTAATGAAGAGCAACGCTGCTGCTTTGCACGTGAAGCGCCACCCACCTGACCACCCCCCCCCCACCCCCCTCATTTGCATACTGCTGGACTCGTTTGCATAATTAACAGGCTGCTTGCCCACGCTCCAGCTCGTTTGGGACCACTCCAGATCCATAAAGACAGCCCCCCCAGCCCCTACAGCCCCCCTGGACCCTGCAGGGATCCCTGCCCCATACCCCATAGGGCCCCCTCCCCTTATAGACCCCCCCCTATAGACCCCCCCCATAGACCCCACTATAGACCCTCCCTATAGACCCCCTCTATAGACCCCACTATAGACCCCCCCTATAGACCCTCCCTATAGACCCCCTATAGACCCTCCCTATAGACCCTCCCTATAGACCCTCCCTATAGACCCCCTATAGACCCCCCCTATAGACCCTCCCTATAGACCCCCCTATAGACCCCCATAGACCCCCTATAGACTCCCATAGACCCCCTATAGAACCCTATAGACCCCCTATAGACTCCCTATAGACTCCCTATAGACCCTACCCCTATAGACTCCCTATAGACCCCCTATAGACCCCCCTATAGACCCCCTATAGACCCCCTATAGACCCCCTATAGACCCCCTATAGACCCCTATAGACCCCCTATAGACCCCTATAGACCCCCTATAGACCCCTATAGACCCCCTATAGACCTCCCTATAGACCCCCTATAGACCCCACTAGACCCCCTATAGACCCCCATAGACCCCCATAGACCCCCATAGACCCCCTATAGACCCCCATAGACCCCCTATAGACCCCCTATAGACCCCCTATAGACCCCTACAGACCCCTATAGACCCCCATAGACCCCCTATAGACCCCTATAGACCCCCATAGACCCCCCTATAGACCCCCATAGACCCCCTATAGACCCCTATAGACCCCCTATAGACCCCCTATAGACCCCCCTATAACCCCCATGGACCCCCCTATAGACCCCCCCTATAGACCCTCCCTATAGACCCCCCCTATAGACCCCCCCTATAGATCCCCCCCTATAGACCCCCCCTATAGACCCCCCCATAGACCCTCCCTATTGACCCGCCCCAGCCCCTACTGCCCCCCTGGACCCTGCAGGGATCCCTCCCCCATAGCCTACAAGGACCCCCCCAGCCCCTATAGACCCCCCTCTGGCCCTATAGCCCCCCTAGACCCTACAAGGACCCCTCCCCACCATACCCCATAGGGCACCCCCACCCCTATAGCCCCCCCTAGACCCTAATAGGACCCCCCCAAGCCCCTGCAGGGACCCCCCTAGCTGCCATAGGGGCCCCCCTAGACCCTACAGGGAGCCTCCATACCCTACAGGACGCCCCCCAGCCCCTATAGACCCCCCCCAGTCCCCACAGCCCCCCCTAGATCCTACAAGGACCCCTCCCCACCATACCCCATAGGGTCCCCCCAACCCTATAGCCCCCCTAGACCATACAGGGCCCTGATGCTCTCAGGCCCCCCAAAATCGATTCCCTCTCCCCTCCCCCTTCCTCCCCCCTACAATTCTTCCCAACCCTCAGCCCCCTCCCTGCCTCCCCCTCCCCAAACTGAGCCTCAAACCCCTCCCTACCCACCCAAAATTCCACCTCCCCCCCCATGCCCTCCCCCCCCCGCTTTTCATTTTTTATCTCATTACTAATTATGAAGAATAATTAATTCATAATAAAGCACTGTGAAAGGGGGGAGGGGAGGGGGATGAAAAGGAGGTTGGGGTGGAGGAGGAGGTGGAAGGGAGAGGTAATTTGAGGGGGAGGGGGGGAAGGAGGGAGGGGGCAGGGGTCAAGAAGTAGCTGCAGTACTTTGGGGTACTCCAACCCCTCCCCCCGCCACCGCCCCCCTCCGCAGAGCGGAGTCCTCCCCCTCTGGGCACCCCCGGAAATGAGGCCCCCCCCATCCCCCCCCCCCTTCTCCCAACGGTCCGAGTCCGGAAGAAATGGTGCCGGGGGGGGGGGGGCTGGTGGAGGAGGGGGAGGAGGAGGAGGAGGAGGAGGAGGAGGGGGAGGAGGGGGTCCCCCAAAATCCATTTTGGCTCCCCCCTGGATGGGGGGAGGGGCTTGCTGCTGGTGGTAGTGGTGGTGGTGGAGGTGGTGCTGGTGGCGGTGGAAGGAAGGAGCTGCAGCAGCTGGAGGAGGAGGAGGAGGAGGAGGAGGAGGAGGTGGAGGCGGCGGAGTCCTGCCCCTGCCGGGTGAAACCGCGCCCACTTCCGGTCTGGTGAGGAGCACTTCCGGTTGGATCCCACCCGTTTCCGGCCTAGAAAAGGGCATTTCCGGTCGTGCCGTGCCCATTTCCGGTCTGGAAGCCGCCACTTCCGGTGTGGAACCCAGCACTTCCGGTCTGCCAGAGGGCATTTCCGGCTTCAAAACGCGCATTTCGGGTCGGGAATGCATCACTTCCAGTCTGGAAAGCCTCACTTCCGGTCTTAAAACACACACTTCCGATCTGGAGGCAAGCACTTCCGGTCTTGCTGCACCCACTTCCGGCCTGGGAACCAGCACTTCCGGTCGGGATCTTAGGACTTCCGGTCTGGAATGAAGGCTTTCCTGTGGGGCTCGTCCTGCTTCCGGCCTGGCCACGCCCACTTCCTGTCTGGAGCCGACCAATCCGCTGGGAGCAGCCCCGGGGAGGAGTTTGGGAGGGGGCAGCAGGGGCTGGAGGGGGAAGAAGAAGAAGAAGAAGAGAATGGGCGGGGGGGGGGGTTGGTTATGGCGTCATCAAGGGGGTGGTGACGTCATCAAGGGGGTGGTGATGTCATCAAGGGGGCGGTGATGTCATCAACGCCTCCAAAGGTCTTCAGGTCCTGGCCATGAGACCCTCAAGACCTCCACCTCATGGCCAGGAGGTCCCCAACCCAAGCCAGGAGGTCCCCAAGACCTCCACCTTATGACCAGGAGGTCTCCAACTCATGGTTGGAGGTCCTCAAGACCTCCACCTCAAGGCCAGGAGGACCTTGAGACCTCCAACCCATGGCCAAGAGGTCTCCAACTCATGGTTGGAGGTCTCCAAGACCTCAACCTCAAGGCCAGGAGGTCCCCAACCCAAGCCAGGGGGTTCCCAGACCTCCACCTCATGACCAGGAGGTCTCCACCTCAAGGCCTGGAGGTCCTCCAGACCTCCTGGATGGGGTTGGTGGCATCTGAGGTGGCTTCTGGAGGTACCTGAGGGCTGCTGGTGGTGGTGGTCCTGGTGGTGGTGGCCCTGGTGGTGGTGGTCCTGGCGATGCCCCCCGAGTAGAAGCGGAGGCCATGGAGATGGCTCCGGGTGTCCGTGGAGGAGCTGCTGGAGCCACCTGCAGGGGGGAGGGACAAGGAGAGGTCCTCAGGGTGGGGGTGGTGGCCCCTGGCCACCAGGAGGTCCTCCCGGAGCTGAGGTGGCCCTTGGGGGGCAACCATCTCTGGAGGGTCACCGTCAGGAAGGGTCTTGGAGAGACCTCCACCTCCTCTTCCTTCTCCTCCATCTCCTTCTCCACCTCCTCCTTTTCCTCCTCTTCCTCCTCCTCTTCCTCCTTCTCCTTTTCCTCTTCCTCCTCCTTCTCAACCTCCTTTTCCTCCTCCTCCTCCTCCTCTTTTTCCTTTTCCTCCTTCTCCTTTTCCTCCTTCTCTTCCTCTCCTTTCCTCTTCTTCCTTCTCCTCCTCCTCCTTTTCCTCCTCCTCCTTTTCTTCCTCCTCCTTCTCACCTCCTTTCCTCCTCCTCCTCCTCCTCCTCCTCCTCTTTTTCCTTTTCCTCCTTCTCCTTTTCCTCCTCCTCTTCCTCCTTCTCCTTTTCCTCTTCTTCCTTCTCCTCCTCCTCCTTTTCCTCCTCCTTTCTCCTTCTCCTTTTCCTCCTCCTCCTTTTTCTCTTCCTCCTCCTTCTCAACCTCCTTTTCCTCCTCCTCCTCTTCCTCCTCCTCCCTCCTCCTTCCTCTCCTCTTCCCTCCTCTCTCCTTTCCTCCTCATTTCCTCCTCCCTTCCTCTCCCCTCCTCTCCTCCTTCTCCCTTCTCCTCCTCCTCCTTCCTCTTCCTCTTCCTCCTCCTCCTCGACCTTCCTCCTCCTCCTCCTTCCCCTCCTCCTCCCTCCTCCTCCTCCTTCCTCCTTCTCCTCTCCTCCCCTCTCCTCTCCTTCCTCCTCCCTCTCCTTCCTCCTCCTCCTCCTCCTCCTCTCCTTTTCCTCGTCCTCCTTTCCCTCCTCCTCCTCCTTTCCCTCCCCCTCCTCCTCCTTTCCCTCCCCTCTCTCACCGGAGCTGGAGAGGGAGCTGCCGGTGCCGGTGCTGTGCTCGGGGGCGGGGCTGGTGGAGGCGCTGCTGCTGCTGCCGCCGCCGGGGGCCGGGGCCGGGGCCGCGCCGGGGGCGGTGCCGCCGGGGGCCGGGGCCGGGGCCGCGCCGGCGGCGGTGTCGCTGGAAGCCTCCCGGGAGCCTCTCCGGAAGAAGCTGTGCTGGAGGGCGTGGGAGGGGGAGATGCGGCCCCGGGGGTCGTACTCCAGCATCCTCTGCACCAGGTCCTTGAACTTGAGGTAGTCGGAGGGGCTGTGGCCCTGCTCCCCCGCCCGGCGCCCCCCGGGGCCACCGATCTCCACCCCCAGCACCTCGTGGAGCCGCCGGGCCCCGGGGGGATGGTAGGGCTGGGGGGAGGGGAGAGAGAGGGAGGGGAGTAAAAGGAGAAAGGAGAAAGGAGGAGGAGGAAAAGTGGAAGAGGAGGAGGAGGAGAAGGGGAAGGGAAAAAGGGGGAGGGAAAAGGGAAAGGGGAAAGGGAAAGGGAAAAGGGAAAAGGGAAAGGGAAAAGGGAAAAGGGAGAAGGGAAAGGGAAAAGGGAAAAGGAGAAGGGAAAGGGAAAAGGAGAAAGGGAAAGGGAAAGGGAAAGGGAAAGGGAAAGGGAAAGGGAAAGGGAAAGGGAAAGGGAAAGGGAAAAGGGAAAAGGGAAAAGGGAAAAGAGAAAGGGAAAGGGAAAGGGAAAGGGAAAGGGAAAGGGAAAGGGAAAGGGAAAAGGGAAAGGGAGAAAGAGGAGGAAAAAGAAAAGGAGGAGGAGGTGGAGGAGAGAAAGAGAAGAGAAGAAGAAGGGGAAAGAAGGAGAAGGGGAAAGAAGGAGAAGGAAGAGAAGGAGAAGGAAGAGAAGGAGAAGGAAGAGAAGGAGAAGGAAAAAGAGAAGGAGGAGATGGAGAAGGATGGAAAAAAACGGATCCATCTCAGTATGCCATTCTAATTCTTACACCCTGTCCTTTTTTCCAGCTCTGTCATCTTACCCAGAGTCATCCCCGCTTCTTCTCTTCCCCCCCCCACCCCTTCGGTCCCCTTCTCCTTCCTCCCCTTCTTCTTAGCTCTCCTCCTCCTATACTCTCCTTCCTCCTTCTCTGCCCTCCGTTCCCCCTCTCCCTTCTTCTCATTGCTCGCCTACTTCTCCCTCTCCTCCTCCTTCTCCCTCTCCGTCTCCTTCTCCCTTCCTTTTCTCCCTCTCCCTCTCCTTCTCCTTCGTCCCCTCTCCCTCTACTTCTCCCTCGCCTTCTCATGCGTAAAGAACACACCACACCCCCCCCCCCTTCGTCTTATGCCAACTCTCTATAACAACACCAACACCAACACAAACACCTCACAAAACACATACACCAACACCAACCCCCCCACAATCTCACACAACCACACAAACACCACACCACACAACACCAACACCAACACAAACACCACATCTCCACACACCAACACCACCACAACACCACCACACCACAACACCCAACACCACCACAACAAACACAACCACAAACACCACCACCAACCACCCAAACAACCACACAACACCAACACCCCACCACCCACCCACAAACCAACCACCAACAACCAACACCCACACCCCAACCACAACACCACACCAACCCACACCAACACAACACACCAAACCCACCAACACCCACACCACCAACACAAACACCAACCCAACACAACACCACACAACACACCCAACACCAACACACCAACACCAACAACCACCCAACCCAACAAACCCACAACACAACCAACACAACACCCAACCAACACCACCCCACAACACCAAACACAACACCACAACCAACCCCACCAAACCCAACACCCACAACACCAACACAAACCCACAACCCACCACAACCCACACAAACAACCAACCACAAACCCAAACACCACAACCCACACCAAACCCAACACCCACCCAACCCAAACCCCCAACCCAAAAACCCACAACCCACACCACCAACACAACACCCAAACACCCCAACCCCAACAAACCCAACAACCCCAAACCCAAACCCAAACCAACCCCCAACACCAACCCAACCCAAACCAAAAACACAAAACCCAAACCCATCCCCAAACCCAAAACCCACCCCCAAGTTAGCCCAACCCCATGCACCTCCACCTCCACAACACT